>NC_091582.1:10635248-10637748 GCF_042767895.1 Penaeus vannamei
TCTCCGTCCCTCCATCTCTCTCCATCCCTCTCTCCCTCCGTCCCTCTCCCCCTCCATCTCCCTCCCTCCCTCCCTCCCTCCCTCCCTCTCCCTCCCTCTCCCTCCCACCCTCTCCCTCCCTCCCTTTTCTCCATTTCCATTTCCTTCTTTCTTTCTTTCTCCGAAGACGACGGAGACGAAGGCAAATCCATCCCCATAAGTCGGAGCCGAGAGCCGTCAGCGGAGGAGAGCGACGATGAGGAGACAGACAGGTAATTATAGATACTCATGTTTACGGCGGGTAATTGGCGGCTGTGACGAGCGCGCTGGGACTCGGCGAGGATGAGGAGAATGAGGATGAAGATGAGATGAATGAGGATGAAGATGAGGGGAATGAGGATGAAGATGAGGGGAATGAGGATGAAGATGAGGGGAATGAGGATGAAGATGAGGGGAATGAGGATGAAGATGAGGGGAATGAGGATGAAGATGAGGGGAATGAGGATGAAGATGAGGGGAATGAGGATGAAGATGAGGGGAATGAGGATGAAGATGAGGGGAATGAGGATGAAGATGAGGAGAATGTGAGGGATGAAGATGAGGGAATGAGGGTGAAGATGAGGGGAATGAGGATGAAGATGAGGGGAAATGAGGATGAGCGATGAGGGGAATGAGGATGGGAAGATGAGGGGAATGAGGGATGAAGATGAGGGGAATTGAGGATGAAGATGAGGGAATGAGGGGTGAATGAGGGGGGAATGAGGATGCAGATGAGGGGAATGAGGATGAAGATGAGGGGAATGAGGATGAAGATGAGGGGAATGAGGATGAAGATGAGGGGAATGAGGATGAAGATGAGGGGAATGGAGGATGAAGATGAGGGAATGAAGATGAAGATGAGGGAATGTAGAGGATGAAGATGAGGGGAATGAGGATGAAGATGAGGGGAATGAGGATGAAGATGAGGGGAATGAGGATGAAGATGAGGGAATGGAGGATGAAGATGAGGGGTAGAATGAGGATGAAGATGAGGGGAATGAAGATGAAGATGAGGGGAATGAGGATGAAGATGAGGGGAATGGAGGGGATGAAGATGAGGGAATGAGGATGAAGATGAGGGGAATGAGGATGAAGATGAGGGGAATGAGGGTGAAGATGAGGGGAATGAGGATGAAGATGAGGGGAATGAGGATGAAGATGAAGGGGAATGAGGATGAAGATGAGAGGAATGGGAGTGATGAAGATGAGGGAATGAGGATGAAGATGAGGAATGAGGATGGAAGATGAGGGGAAATGATATCAGCATGAGGGGAATGAGATGAAGATGAGGGGAATGGAGGATGAACATGAGGGAATGAGAGCAAAGACAGGAAACGGGGAGGGATGAAGACTGAGTGGGAATGAGGATGAAGATGAGGGAATGAGGATGCAAAAGAAGATGAGGGGAATGAGGATGAAGATGAGGGGGAATGAGGATGAAGATGAGGGAAATGAGGATGAAGATGGGGAATGAGGATGAGATGAGGGGAATGAGGATGAAGATGAGGGGAATGAGGATGAAGATGGGGGTAAGAGGATTTGAAGATGAGGGGAATGAGGATGAAGATGAAGGGAATGAGGATGAAGATGGGGAATGAGGATGAAGATGAGGGAATGAGGATGAAGATGAGGGGAATGAGGATGAAGATGAGGGGAATGAGGATGAAGATGAGGAATGAGGATGAAGATGAGGGGAATGAGGATAGAAGATGAGGGGAATGAGGATGAAGATGGGGGAATGAGTGTTGAAGATGAGGGAATGAGGATGAAGCATGAGGGGAATGAGGATGAAGATGTAGGGAATGAAGATGAAGATGAGGGGAATGAGGATGAAGATGAGGAGGGGGAATGAGGATGAAGATGAGGGGAATGAGGATGAAGATGAGGGAATGAGGATGAAGATGAGGGAATGAGATGGGGAATGAGGATGAAGATAAAGGGGAATGAGGATGAAGATGAGGGAAATGAGTGAGGATGAGAAGATGAGGGGAATGAGGATGAAGATGAGGGGAATGAGGATGAAGCATGAGGGAATGAAGATGAAGATGAGGGAATGAGGATGAAGATGCAGTGGGAATGAAGATGAAGATGAGGGGAATGAGGATGAAAGATGAGGGGAATGAGGATGAAGATGAGGGGTAGGAATGAGGATGAAGATGAAGGGAATGAGGATTTGAAGAATGAGGGAATGGAGGGATGAAGATGAGGGAATCCAGAGGAATGAAGTGATGAGGTGTAAGAATGAAGATGCCAAAGATGAGGGGGAATGAGGATGAAGATGAGGGGAATGAAGATGAAGATGAGGGGAATGAGGATGAAGATGAGGGGAATGAGGATGAAGATGAGGGGGAATGAGGTGAGTTGAGAGATAGAGGGGAATGAGGCGATGAAGATGAGGAATGAGGATGAAGATGGAGGGAATGAGGATGAAGATACAGAGGGAATGAGGGTGAAGATGAGGGGAATGAGGATGAAGATGAGG
>NC_091582.1:10642748-10645248 GCF_042767895.1 Penaeus vannamei
TTTTTTTTTTTTTTTCTTGCGCGTGTCTGCAAGAACACATGCAAAACACTCACGCTTGCATCCACTCAAAGAGACGCCGTCCAGCAGAAAAGAAATATATATATATATACATCATTTTATATAAGCCGTTTGTTAGTGGGAGAGAGAAGAATATCTCTATTACTAAATTACACATATACACACACGCATAGATAATATAATCGTGCAACTTGCAATATAAAACTAATTTCCTTGAGAGATAATGTGATTCTCAAGATTTTCCACAAAATGAAAGTACTTTGCAAAATGACTTATTTCTTCATAGAGGTAAGATTGATCTCCCGAGGAAAAGTCATTTTGCACAGAAAGCATTTTGTTCATTGAAAGATGTGTGTGATGAAGAGGGGGGAGGGGGGAGTGGGGTGGGGGTGCGTGTGTGTCTGTGTGCATGTGTGTGTGTGTGTGTGTGTGTGTGTGTGGGTGGGTGGGGTGGGGGTGTGGGTATGTGTGTGTGTGTGTGTGTGTGTGTGTGTGTGTGTGTGTGTGTGTGTGTGTGTGTGTGTGTGTGTGTGTGTGTGTGTGTGTGTGTGTGTGTGTGTGTGTGTGTGTGTGTGTGTGTGCGTGTGTGTGTGTGTGTGTGTGCATATGAATATACCAAAGAAAAGTTTTCTTAATGCCTTTAACACCAATAGTCATGATGATGATTTATTAACAATCATAATGAAGGCAACAGTGATTCTTATTTTCTATAATGAAATAACATCAGCGGTCTTAATTACAATATCAATAATAATAAGAATGAAAATTGGTAAGAACATTTATACTATCATCATCACCTTTATTATCATTATTATCATTATCGCTATTATTTTTATCATTTTTAGTATTATTATCATTATTACTATTATTGTTATATTTATCATTATCCTTATTATCATTACTCTATTCATTACTATCATTGATATAAAAAAACGTAATGACAAGGATAACGATAACAATAATTCTAATAATGATACTGACAATAGTCATGAAAATAACAATAAAACATAATAGTAATGATAACAATGATAATGATAATATTGAATAACAATAGTAATAATGATCATGATAATATAGTGATAGTAATAATAATGATAATTGATGACAATAGTGATAATCATTATGATGATATAACGATAGTGATAATAAGGATTATAATACTATAATAATAATGATCATAATAATGCTAATGATAATTCTATTGATAATAGTTTTAATATCAGTGATAATAATGATAATATATGATAATAATGATAGTATTAGTAATTGTAATAGTAGTAACCCTCATGATGATAACAAAATAACTATGATAGTAATGATAATGGCAAAGATAATAGTAATAATGAAAATTATGATAACAATAACAAAGTTAACAAAAATGATAATAATTATAATGATAATGGTGATAGTAATACTGATAATAATGATAATAGTGATAACAATGATTATGACAATAGAAATAGCAATGATGATAATAATGATAATTATCATCATGATAATTATGATGATCATAATAATGATAATGATAATGATATCATTATAGCGATGATGATGATAATGATAATAATAATAATAATAATAACAATAATAATAATAATAATAATAATAATAATAATAATAATAATGATAATGATAATAATAATAACAATAACAATGATAACAATAATATTAATAATAATGATAATAATAATAATAATAATGAAAATAATAATAATAATAATGATAATAATAATAATGACAATAATAATAATTATTATAATAATAATAATGATAGTAATAATAATAATAATAATAATAATAATAATAATAATAACAATAATAATAATAACAATAATAGCAATAATAATGATAATGACAATAACAATAATTATAATAATAATGATAATGATAATAATATGATAACAATAGTAATGGTATATATAATAAAATTGACGATAATGATAATAACAATGACGAAAATAATAATGATAAGTATGATGATGATCAGGATAATATCAATAATAACAACAACAACAGCAATACCGATAAAAATGATAATAATCATAGAAATGATAATGATAATAATAACAATAATGATTATAATAATAATAATGAAATAATAATAATAATAATGATAACAATAATAATGATAATAATAATAATAATAATAATAATAATAATAATAATAATAATAATAATAATAATAATGATAATAATAATAATAATAATAATAATAATAATAATAATAATAATAATAATAACAATGATAATAATGATAAAACCAACAACAAGGAGGATATTAACATTGATAAAAAAACGATGATATCATTAATGATAACAATAATAACAATAATAAAGATAATAATCATCTATTATCATTATCATTACCACTAATATCATCATTATCATTATCATCATCATTATCGTTATCATTATAATGTTAATCATAAAAAAATATGATAATGTTGATGAATGCAGTGATGGCGAGGATGATGATGATAAT
>NC_091582.1:10660248-10665248 GCF_042767895.1 Penaeus vannamei
GTGGTTTACTGATCTAGGGTTCCTCGGCCCCACCACCGAATCCCTGCCCCCCCCCCCTCCATTAAAGAACGCGCGTGACTCGACCAACTGCAGCCACTAAACCGCCTTATAAATGCACTTTTCAACGCTCTTACCACCTGTTACAGTTCTCGAGAGAGATTTTCCTCACTTGACCAGAATCTAACCAGTTTCTCGTTTTGCAATAAGCAGCAAAACTTTTAATGAGTTACCCTCCTCCGTCTTTGGGCTTCAAACTCTTGGCAAATATCCTTCTCCCAAACACATGTTGATTCGTGTACACTTAACTTGGAAGGTCCAACATGCAGCTGTGTGCGTCTGTATGTGGCGTTGATTTATTTTATATGGTCTCACTAATGTGTGTGTGTGTGTACATATATATATATATATATATATATATATATATATATATATATATATATATATATATATTTTTTTTTTTTTTTTTTTTTTTTTTTTTTTTTTTTTTTTTTTTTATCCTTTTTTTTATTAATTTTTTGGGGTGTTGTTGTGTCGTTATATTCATATATATTGTGTTTATATAAAAAGTCTTTGATATCATTTATGAATTACACATAATATACAATCGTTATTGTTAGAAATCACATAATCATTTATAGTGTGTGATGGTGACTTGGTGTAAATTGTGAAGATCTGTCGTGTTTTTCTAAGAGATTTGTTGCTGAAGATGCTTTCGTTATGTGATCCCGATTAAGTCTGTTACTTAAACAAATAAAGAGTTATTGGATTTCTTGCTGTATCTTTCTTTAGGTTAGGTTAGGATTTGTTGATGAATAGATATAATAGTGTAAAATTGTATTTGTCTCTGATATCGTTATTCCACTGATACATGCATGTATTTGATTTTTTCAGATAAAGAGATTAATTACTTTGATTGGTTAAAGTATTTGCAATGATATTTTCTGCGAAATTCTGATGTTAAAGTTTACCTATTTTGATTTGCTTGCTAAATCATAATTTTAATGTAATCCACGTCTTAAATAGTTTTGCTTTGATTTTTACATTAATTAAACATTTTCTTTCTTAACTCGGTGGATGTAAAGCAGTTATATGTAGGACAAAAGCGACACCGAATTCCTCACAGAATGTATTATTCCCTGTAGACAATGAGGACAGTGAACCTGGCACGATCTCTCCATCTGAAGGACCGCAGCTGGATTCTTATACGCTGTCGGGACCTGCTCGCTATGGCCCCTTTTAGCCCGAGAGAGAGAGAGGGTCTTAGGGCACCTGCGAATCACCAACATAGGAGCTTAGGACATCTGCAAATCACTATCACAGGAGTTTAGGACATCTGCAAATCAGTAGTACAGGAGCTTAGGACATCTGCAAATCATTATCACAGGAGTTTAGGACATCTGCAAATCACTATCACAGGAGCTTAGGACATCTGCAAATCACGATCACAGGAGCTTAGGACATCTGCAAATCACAATCACGGGAGCTTAGGACATCTGCAAATCACTATCACAGGAGCTTAGGACATCTGCAAATCACTAGCACAGGAGCTTAGGACATCTGCAAATCACTAGCACAGGAGCTTAGGACATCTGCAAATCACGATCACAGGAGCTTAGGACATCTGCAAATCACTAGCACAGGAGCTTAGGACATCTGCAAATCACGATCACAGGAGCTTAGGACACCTGCGAAACACTATCACAGGAGCTTAGGGCATCTGCAAATCACTATCACAGGAGCTTAGGACATCTGCCAATCACTATCACAGGAGCTTAGGACATCTGCAAATCACTATCACAGGAGCTTAGGTCACCTGCTTCCGATCCTACAGACAACAAGTCGACGACAGCAACAATGAAGACGACGATGGCGATGGACTAAAAAGAAAAAAAAAAAAAAAAATCACATTATCCCCGAAGACATAGTTCTGGGTTATAACATTCCTTTGCAAACACACATCTTTAATCGTCACTGAAAATACATCTATTAACGATTCTCTTTATATGGACATCGTATTTTTTGTGTGTGTGCGTGTGTCTTTTGTTTATTCTTCCTAAACAAGATTAGCCAAGTCTTCCCTATACATTCTCCGAACGCACTGGCTCTCTCCCGGGTGGCCAACTGCAACCACAAAGCCATACATCGGTTTTTAGTCCCCTTTTCCAAGATGGTGCTCGCAGCAGGCGTTGTCAGAGAGATAGGGGAAAAAACAACCTAAAGTAGTTATCTTATTAGCGGGAAAGATGATTATAGGAAAGAACAGCGTGCATGGGCCAAGCAGGCAAAGAGTGACAGTAAAAGTGTAGGTCGTAAAAAGGGGCCTTTTTTTGGCTTGGGAAACGTTAAGGTCCACGACATCACAAGTACTCCTCCATCAGGCATCCGGACGCTTTGCAAACCATCCGAAGACGCTCGCTGGTTGAAATATATCTGCAACTGCACTTGCTCCCCCCCCCCTTTATATATATATATATATATATATATATATATATATATATATATGTGTGTGTGTGTGTGTGTGTGTGTGTGTGTGTGTGTGTGTGTGTGTGTGTGTGTGTGTATATATATATATATATATATATATATATATATATATATATATATATATATATATATATACTTTTTTTCTCTTCATTTTTTCTTTGACACTGGCTGCCTGGAAATGACTTCTTGCAACTTAAGAGACCCCAAAAGAGCAGGAAAAAGAGAACTCTCTATGTGTGTACCTTACAGATATCCTCAGCCAGAGGAAAGTTAATTACTTTCTAATGTAAATCTACTGTTGAACATGCAACATATTGCAATGCACACCACGTGTGTGTGCGTGTTTGTGTAAGACAACGAAGGGGAGAGAAAATAGACAAATAGTTCGGATTTTTGTTCTTCCTTCGTTGTCTTATTTACAACTTATTCAGCATAAAACCTTCACGCATAAATGTGTGTGTGTATTGATTGGTCATTTAAAATTGCCGCGTCAACAGCGAAGATCATTAGCGGCGAATACATTGTGGGATTATAATGTTAAGATCTGAAATTTATCAATAAATGTCCCATAAATAAACATAAATAGCTGTAAATATATATGTTTATACACACATACACGTGTGTGTGTGTGTGTGCGCGTGTGCGTGTGTGTGCGTGTGTATATCTATCTATCTATCTACCTATCTATCTATCTATCTATCTATCTATCTATCTATCTATATATATATATATATATATATATATATATATATATATATACATATACATATATATATATATATATATATATATATATATATACACATAAACATATATATATATATATATATATATATATATATATATATATATATATATATATATATATATATATGCTACATAACAAGTCTATAATATAAGCATCATAACTAACAGATATACCGCATTTTAGCATGTCTGCATTGTTTTAATAGTCATTATTTCTTGGTTTGATCACAAAGACCATATTACTTTAAAGTTTATATATTTAACTTGGGTAAGAGATCTGAATATTATTTGGCACATTCGGATCACGCCCTCGATATATTCAAAGACCCTCTCCTCACCCGTTTCTCAGCCGGATTCGTTATAAGCCCCACTTTCAACCCCTCTCGAAGTAACTTGATGAAGCCGAGCACATTTTATATCCAAATAATTTGTTGAAATCTGATGCTTTCTCAGAGGCGCTACCCGGCCCCTCCGCCCGACGGGGTCACGGCGCAGCGGCTGACGACCTCCGTGACTATGACGAGGGAATGAACCGGCGGCGCAGAGGGTGTGATCTCAGCCCGATACGACCTGCGTGGGCTTTCATGGCCGGTTCATGGGAGCCACGAACAAGAGGGAAGCGTTCATGGGAGCCACGAACAAGAGAAAAAGGTTCATAGGAGCCACGGACAAAAGAGAATCGTCCAAGGAGGCCACGGACAAGAGGGAAACGCTCATGGGAGTCACGGACAAGAGAGAAATGTTAATGGAGGCCACGGACGAGAGGGAAACGCTCATGGGAGTCACGAACAAGATGGAAATGTTAATGGAGGCCACGGACGAGAGGGAAACATTCATGGGAGCCACGGACAAGAGGGAAATGTTAATGGGAGTCACGGACAAGAGGGAAATGTTAATGGGAGTCACGGACAAAAGGAAACATTCATGGGAGCCACGGACAAGAGGGAAATGTTAATGGGAGTCACGGACAAGAGGGAAATGTTAATGGGAGTCACGGACAAGAGGAAACATTCATGGGAGCCACGGACAAGAGGGAAATGTTAATGGAGGCCACGGACAAGAGGGAAACGCTCATGGGAGTAACGGACAAGAGGGAAATGTTAATGGAGGCCACGGACGAGAGGGAAACGCTCATGGGAGTCACGGACAAGAGGGAAATGTTAATGGGAGTCACGGACAAGAGGGAAATGTTAATCGAGGCCACGGACGAGAGGGAAACGCTCATGGGAGTCACGAACAAGAGGGAAATGTTAATGGAGGCCACGGACAAGAGGGAAACGCTCATGGGAGTCACGGACAAGAGGGAAATGTTAATGGGAGTCACGGACAAGAGGGAAATGTTAATGGAGGCCACGGACAAGAGGGAAACGCTCATGGGAGTCACGGACAAGAGGGAAATGTTAATGGGAGTCACGGACAAGAGGGAAATGTTAATGGAGGCCACGGACGAGAGGGAAACATTCATGGGAGCCACGGACAAGAGGGAAATGTTAATGGGAGTCACGGACAAGAGGGAAATGTTAATGGAGGCCACGGACGAGAGGGAAACGCTCATGGGAGCCACGGACAAGAGGGAAACGCTCATGGGAGTCACGGACAAGAGGGAAATGTTAATGGAGGCCACGGACGAGAGGGAAACGCTCATGGGAGTCACGGACAAGAGGGAAATGTTAATGGGAGTCACGGACAAGAGGGAAATGTTAATGGAGGCCACGGACGAGAGGGAAACGCTCATGGGAGTCACGGACAAGAGGGAAATGTTAATGGGA
>NC_091582.1:10697748-10700248 GCF_042767895.1 Penaeus vannamei
TATATATATATATATATATATATATATATATATATATATATATATATATATATATATATATGTATGTATATATATGTATCACACAATCATATATGTATGTATATATATAAATATATATACATATATATTTATATATATGCATATATGTTTATATCTATATATCTATATCTATCTATCTATCTATCTATCTATATATATATATATATATATATATATATATATATATATATATATATACATAAACACACATACACACACACACACACACACACATATATATATGTGTGTGTGTGTGTGTGTGCACCCACATTCGCACACACACACACACACACAAACACACACACACACACACACACACACACATATATATGTGTGTGTGTGTGGGTGTGTGTGTATGTATGTTTATGTATATATATATATATATAGATAGATAGATAGATAGATAGATAGATAGATAGATAGATTCTTTTCAGCATCTGTTCCCCTCCTTCATCAAGCCATTCTTCAAGCGAGCTTTCTCTCCCTGCTTCTGCCTCCGCCTGCCAAGGGACAGAAATAGAACGACAGTTCCAAGTAAGAGAACAGAGAAATAAGAGAAGGAAGAGCGGGAGCGAGAGACGAATAATGAATCACGCGACGAACCGCAAACGCGGGCGCAGGAGCCGCAGAGGGCGCGAGGGAGCCAACGACGGCGCCCCGCCAGATGACCGCGGGTCGATCGTGTATCTGCAGCGAGCGGCCGCGTCGCCTGCAGGCCGGTCCTGCGAGTTCCTTTACCGTCCGGCCGCCGCCATCCCCCCCGGGGCGCGGCGTGGGCTGGGAGGTCCCTCGCGCCCCCGGCCAGTGCGCTACAACGGTCGGGCAGCCTTGGCGGGGCAGGCACGCCGGCCCGCGAGCCCCGCTACCTGTTTGCTCTCGAACTTGCTCACTAATTGCCGGCGAGGGCGACGGCAGCTGTTGCTCGCGTGCACTCGGAGACATTTTCCTCCTTTCCTTTGCGACGCAGCCGTGGCGGCGGGAGGGCGAGCGGGGCTGCGTTCGCGAGGATCCGCGGGAATCCGATCGAATGCGGAGGGGCGCTGCGCGAACGCCAGGTGACGAGGGTCGGCCTCTGCACCCCCTGCGCCACCCTGCGCCTTCCTGCGTGGCAACAAGGGCATGGCGGCCAGAGGCGGGCAGGGCGGGGGAGGGGGGGGCAGTCGTGGTGCATGAGGAATGCCAGCCCGGGAGAGCCGTGTACGTGGCACCCATTATGTAAATGTGTGTTTACTGATGATGGGCGTCAGGAGCGAGCAGCGACCCGCGCCCGCGAGCCACCACGCGCACCCAGCCGCTGCCACGCCCACACCACCCACGGCCCGACGCCATGATCGTTTAATTACGCTCAAGAACCAGTAAATTGGCAGCTTAAACATGGGCTGGGCTTTCTTGAAATATCTTTCGACTGCGGGTTCCAGGTCGGGCTTGCATCTCGCCCTGCCTTTTCTCCTCTTCCTTCCCTTCTTTTCCTCTTTATTAAATCACATTTATATTTGCGCGTTCATTCGCCCATTCTTCTTTGGTTTATTGATATGTCTATCAATCTGTTCAGGCTAGATGGTTGTGTGCCTGTGTAAACGTGTAAGTGTGTGTGTATACTTGTGCGTGAATACACACTTGTGTATACATATATGTGCACGCGTGTGCACATGTGCGAGTGCATCCCGCTCCCTCCCCCCCCCCCTAACTGCACCCTCGTTCTCCCCCATGGCGTAATGTTGCAGTAATTGCTCTTCTGAGGCTGACACCGGTCTCCTACACCCTACCCCCCTTACCCTCTCATCCCCTCCCGCACCCCTCCAACCCCAACCCCACCCCCCCTCACTCACATCACCCCTCCTACCCCCACCCACCACCACCCCCACCCTCATCACCCCCAAGGAAGCTTCGTGAAAGAGCTTCGACGCACGACTTCGAACAATTAAAATTTAACTGGTCATAATTCAGGCCTGCTTTTCTGTCTTCATTACCCGCTGAGACGTCGTTGGCCTCGTAGAAAGTAGGGGTCGCAGACGCACGCACAAAGAAAGGCCCGTTTGCTAAGGCTGCGTCTGGTCTTATTTCATTTGATTTTATCTTATTTGTTATTATTATTTCTATTTTTTTGGGGGGGAGGGGGAGGGGGTGTATTGTAGTTATTGTTATTACCACTGTAATTGCTGTTGATATTGTTATTATTGTCATCATCATTGTTGTTGTTGTTATTATAATCCTTATTATTATAATCACTGTTGAGTGGGGGAGGGGGAGGGGTTGTATTGTAATTATTGTTATTATCATTGTTATTGGTGTTAATATTGTTATTATTGTCATCATTAGTATCATTGCTGTTGTTATAATCCTTATTATTATGATCACTGTTGTTATTATTATTATTATTTCTTTAACTATTGTTAATCTTATTGTTATTAACATTATCATTATTATCATCATATTCTTTCATCATCATTACAATCATTGT
>NC_091582.1:10702748-10707748 GCF_042767895.1 Penaeus vannamei
AACAGGGCTGGTGTCTAGCGCGGGGAAATTCCAGCCTGAAACAGAGAAGGTTCGTCTCCTAAGAACTTGCATTCTGTTTGTGCGTGTTCTCCGGCTCGTTAATGCTTGATGGATCTTGTTCTGGGCTTGAACATCGGCCTGAGAACGTAGGCTTTATCAGATAATGTGCGTCGACGTCACTCTCCTATCTTATCTCTGCGTTTTATTGGCCTTTTTTTCACTTTGTCTCTTTCTTTTTTGTAGCGTAGTTTATCTGTTGAATCTGCTGCGTCGACGTTCTTTGGAATCTGGAGATAGTTTTTGTAATCTGTTGCCAAAGGAGAAATTTAAATTATGGCATGTGGATGAAAGGGGGAGAAGAGAGAGAGAAGAGAAAAAGATCAAGGATACAAAGGGAGAGAAAGAAGGGAAAATGATAAGAAGAAAGGCAGACAGGCAAAGGGAAAGAGAAGAAGAGAGGGAGAGGCAGACAGATGGACATACAGAGAGTGAGAGAGAAGGGGGGGTGAAAGAGGGAGAGAGAGAGAGAGAGAGAGAGAGAGTGAGAGAAAGAGAGAGAGAGAGAGAGAGAGAGAGAGAGAGAGAGAGAGAGAGAGGAGAGAGAGAGAGAGTGAGAGAGAGAGAGAGAGAGAGAGAGAGAGAGAGAGAGAGAGAGAGAGAGAGAGAGAGAGGAGAGAGAGAGAGAAAGAAAGAAAGAAAGAGAGAGAGAGAGAGAGAGAGAGAGTGAGACAGACAGACAGACAGAAATAGGGAAGACAAGGGAGAGAGAGAGGGGGAGGGAAGACAAAAGAGAGAGATCAAGGAATCGTTTAACAAGCGAGTGAAACCCTCTTCACCTCCTCGCCATTCTTCCGCCCACAGTTCCTGCTTCCTTGGTGAGTGGGCGCACGTGCTCGCCCCTCCCCCCCCCTTCCCCATGCCCAGCCCTTCCCCTCCCCCTCCCCCACACCCGGCCTTAAATCTCCCCCTTCCACATGCTCAGCTCTCCCCTCCCCCTCCCCTCGCCTCCCCCCTCGCCTCGCCTCCCCCCTCTCCCCTCTCACCCCCCTCCCCTCGCCTCCCCCCTCCCAGGTCACCTCAGTCACGAGGGTCATGTCCCCGGTGCCCAAGATCATTAAAAGAGGGTGTTGGCACGGTGTAGCAAGGTAAGGATACCCTGTCACCTTCCGTTTCTCCTTTCCCCGTTCCCCTACCTCTCCCATCCCTTGCTCCTCCTCCTTCTCCTTCTGTTATTCCTCTTTCTTTTTTTCTTTCTTTTTTTTTTTGCCTCTACTTCTCTCACTCCTCTTTCCCAGCATCTCTCTCTCTCTCCTTTCCCTTGCCTTCTCCTTCCCTTTACCTGCTCCTCTCTCTTCTCCCTGCACCTCTCCCCTTCCACTTCCCCTTTCCCTGTTCTCCTTTTTCATACTCTTCCTCCCTCTCCCTTCCTCTACTCCACTCCTCCTCCCTCCTCCTTCCACTCCCCCTTCCCCTTCTCCTACTTCTCCTTCTTTCCCCTTCCCCTGCTTCTCTCCTCGCCCTTCTCTTACTCCTGCGCCCTCCCCCTTCCCTTCCCCTCCTCTCTCCTCTCCTCTTCTCTCCTCGCCCTTCTCCTCCTCCTCCCCTCCCCCTTCCTCCTCCTCCTTCCTACCCCTTCCCTTCCTCTCCTCTTCTCTCCGCGTCCTTCTCCAACTCCCTCCTCTCTCTCCCTTCCCTTCCCCTCCTCTCTCCTCTCCTCTTCTCTCCCCGCCCTTCTCCTACTCCAACTCTCTACCCTTTCCCTTCCCCTCCTCCCTCCCCCTACTCCTCCTCCCTCCTCGCCCTCCCTGACTGCAAGCCCGAAATTATCCGGCAATTAGAACAAGCACAAGGAGGCAAAAGTGAAAGACCATTAAAAACAAAACACTTTCGGTCGCTTATCGCTTGCTCCCAGGTTCTGTGTCAGTGGCAGAGGGACTCCCCTCCTCCCCCTCCTCCCCCTCCACCCCCTACCCCCCATCCCGCGCTTCTCCTTCTGCCGTTTTCTGCTAATCTCCTCCCCCTCCCCTACCCCCCCCCCCACACCACCACCGCTATTAAGGCCCAATTGCCATATTAGATTATTACACGTCGCTTCCGCCGAGCTCTTACCTTTGCCAATTATGGAAGAAAGATTCACCCTTGCGTAAGATTCTTTTTTTTCTGTAAACGGTCGATGTTTTTTGTTTGTGTGTTTGTTTGTTGGGTCGGTCGATTTTTTTTTATTCGTCCCGTTGTTTGCGTTATTTGTCGTACTGTCCTTTCATCTGTTAGGTCAGGCATACATATTTCTATACACACAATACACACACACACACACACACACACACACACACACACACACACACACACACACACACACACACACACACACAGAGCCCTCCCCCCCCACACACTCACAGCCCCTTTCTCACCCCCCCCCCCCCATATCTATGGGGCAACAAAGTGCGGCCGACAGCCCAGGCAGAGACAAAGGGGGCGCCCCCGACGGGCGGCCCGAGACAAGTGTCCCTGGGAGGCCGCGCGAACCTTTTGAGTGCGGGATGCGACGCGCCGTGACGCGCCTTCGTTCGCCTTTGCCAGAGCGCCGCGCTGGCCTCTCGCCGTCATGCTGGCCTCGGAATGCGCCCTTGCATGGCCGCCAGCAGGGATCACTCTCATGCAACCTCCTGCCCGCCTGATTAACATAATGCCGCCATTTGCATGATGGGATGAAAGTTAATTAACGTTTCCCCCGGGCGGTGATTAATAGCATGTAATCAATTAAAGACTTAAAAGGTGATGGCGATCGGGTGGGTCTCCTTGCTCCGCTTAAATCCCTCCTTTGTTCCCGAACGGGTTTCCGGGGCCGCCGACAAGCTGTATGGAGGTTCCGGAGCTTCGAAGGCTTCGCGAGAGGGCTTCGGTGTAACGGGCTGCTTCGATCCGCGACGTCTTGCGGCTCTGGATCGTCTTCTTTTTTCTATTTTGCGTTTTTTATTATATTTTTTTCCTCTCTTCTTCTTTTTCTTCTTCTTCCTCCTCCTCTTTGTCGTCTTTATTTTTGTTTCGCTTTTGATGTGTTTGTTTTTATGTATACTTTTGTGTTCAGTTTTGAACCGATAAATTATTTTTTACTTTAGAGGTACTATACATCGTAAAGCAAAGCATTCGTGTATTTGGTATTTTATCGAACTTCCTTGAGTTTTCTTTAGGAATTCAATAACTTCACATCTTCACATTACTATTCAACTTTTAACGCTCAACTGTTGGAAAATTAAATTAGATCTTATCTCTTGAATAAAATATTAAGTTGTTCTAAAAGATGTCGCATTCTTTTATACAACTTGAGGTATTGTGGGATTATTACTTACAATTAACAATTCGTAATGATACTCTAAACTATGCTGAAATTCTCTTTAAAAACAATAACAAAAACAAAAAATTACACCTCGTCCTCTTGCATACCTCCTCCTCAAACTCCGAACCAAGATCGAGCATTTCCTTAGAAGACACCCTGCAGTTGCCTCGCACGGCCTCACCATTCATATAAAAGCAAGCACCAGTCACTGTAAGACACACGGCGCGCCTTTAAGAACAAAACTCTATCTTCTTTCCACATGAGAAACGCGCCTGTAATGTTGCGTGGCGGAACATCTCTTCAGTGGGTACTTGTCGACGTTCAGGTTCTCGACGCGAGGGCAAGGCGATCTTACCAACTGCTGAGTAATTAGTACTAACTATTACACTAATTAGATGTTACTCACGTTCTTTATTTACGACAAACACAGAGTGACCTCGGAGGGGCGTGTGTGCGGGGGGGAGGGGGAGGGGGAGGGGGAGGGGGAGGGGGATGCCGGCGGATCGGTGCAAGAGGGCGGGGAGCTGGGGAGATTAGGGGGTTGGGGATTAGATGGGGAGGGTCGTGGGGAGATTGTGTGTGTGGGGAGGGGTTGGCGGACGCCGTGAAGGGGGCGGGGGAGGGCAGAGGAGGTTAAAAGGCTTAGAAGATAAGGCGACTGAAAGAAGGAGAAAAGGGGGCTTTAGAAAGTGTAAACTCATAATCTGAAAACCGACGTGGGGCGCCTAAAGCCCCCTTTCGCCTGGCGCTTAAGCCCACGATTGGCCGCTCAACCCGGTCTGGCCAATCAGCGGCTAATCCATCACCGCAATATCGCTATTATGCTACAGTCAACACCGCCATTAAGCATGATACCATTCCCGGCATAATCGCAGCCCGACCTCCGCCGCCGCAACCACAGCTGCTCCGGGTTACAGGGGGGAAGGGCGGCCCGTGGCTCATGTGGGTTAATGGGTGTGCTTGCATGGGTAATGTCCAGCGGTGCCCCGGGGGGCGGGGAGGGGGGCTGAAGGGGAAGGCGGAGATGGTTCCCGAGGCGGCGGTGGTTGTGGTCACCTGCGCCACGGGTGAAAGTACGGTAGAAACCCCGTCCATGTGGCAGCGATGTGGTGCTGCCGTTACGGTACAAAGCAGTAAAAGCGGCGTCGTGGCGATAGTATGGGCAGGTCCACCTATCTAGCGACGGCAAATTGCTGCTTTGAGAACGCAACAGGCGGGTCCTTGCGTTGCCTCACCTGTATATATACACAACTGGTTTAATTCATTCTTAATTGTAATCTGTGTTAGGATCAAGCCATAACGGTGTATCAAGCATTCCCGACCGGCCACGGGGGAACGCCAGCATAAATTGCTGAACAAATTCTACCACAAATACAAGAGCGTGTTCGTGAGGTGATCGTGATCGCCACGGCGCCATTCCGGACGACAAACCATCCGCATAAAATAGATGTAAACGCGCCAAATAAACGATATAAAAGCCTAGAAATAATTTAAGAAAGTCATGAAAATTGCAAACTCATTTCTGCGACTCCAAAGGCAGAATCTCGCCCTTGCGTTGCGAGATAAGCTTCATATAAGGGAGTCACGTGGATTATTCATGAATATCTGGTGATAAAAGCAATTGAAAATGGATAAAATCTTTGAAATGCTCTTCCTCCGCCTG
>NC_091582.1:10720032-10725032 GCF_042767895.1 Penaeus vannamei
GTGCGTTGCGCTTCCCTTCCCGACACGTGCGCTAAGTTTCCCTTCCCGACACGTGCGTTGCGCTTCCCTTCCCGACACGTGCGTTGCGCTTCCCTTCCCGACACGTGCGTTGCGCTTCCCTTCCCGACACGTGCATTGCGCTTCCCTTCCCGACTCGTGCGTTGCGCTTCCCTTCCCGACACGTGCGCTAAGTTTCCTTTCCCGACACGTGCGTTGCGCTTCCCTTCCCGACACGTGCGTTGCGCTTCCCTTCTCGACACGTGCGTTGCGCTTCCCTTCCCGACACGTGCGTTGCGCTTCCCTTCCCGACACGTGCGTTGCGCTTCCCTTCTCGACACGTGCGTTGCGCTTCCCTTCCCGACACGTGCGTTGCGCTTCCCTTCCCGACACGTGCGCTTCGTTTCCCTTCCCGACACGTGCGTTGCGCTTCCCTTCCCGACACGTGCGTTGCGCTTCCCTTCCCGACACGTGCGTTGCGCTTCCCTTCCCGACACGTGCGTTGCGCTTCCCTTCTCGACACGTGCGTTGCGCTTCCCTTCCCGACACGTGCGTTGCGCTTCCCTTCCCGACACGTGCGCTTCGTTTCCCTTCCCGACACGTGCGTTGCGCTTCCCTTCCCGACTCGTGCGTTGCGCTTCCCTTCCCGACACGTGCGTTGCGCTTCCCTTCCCGACACGTGCGTTGCGCTTCCCTTCCCGACACGTGCGTTGCGCTTCCCTTCCCGACACGTGCGTTGCGCTTCCCTTCTCGACACGTGCGTTGCGCTTCCCTTCCCGACACGTGCGTTGCGCTTCCCTTCCCGACACGTGCGCTTCGTTTCCCTTCCCGACACGTGCGTTGCGCTTCCCTTCCCGACACGTGCGTTGCGCTTCCCTTCCCGACACGTGCGTTACGTAAGACTCACGCCGGCGTCGCTATGACACGGTGCCAACGGCTGTGACGTGGCCGCGTGACGATGCGTGTTCTAACCGCTCATGTCGAGACTTTACTAGTTAGGGGAATAAGGGGGGGGGAGGGGGGAGGAGGGGTTCTTGCTAACGAGGCCGCCAGCCGTAACGCTCCCGGTAGTGACGCTGGTGGATGCGTACGGTCACAGTGCCCGTAACGCAGACGTGGCCGTGACATTATCTGACAATATCCATGACAAATCTACTCGATGCCACACAGCAGTCACCGGCTTTGAGAGAGGAGGAGGGAGGGGGAGGGAAGAGGAGGGAGGGGAGGGAAGAGGAGGGGGAGGGAGGGAAGAGGAGGGAGGGGGGTGGGAGGGGGGAGGGGGCAATGGAAGGTCACACCAATAATACGTGACCAAATCGAGGTGTCACGTGACTCCTTCAAGGTGTCACGTGACTTCTTCAAGGCGCCACGCTGACCCCTAACTCAGCCATTTTCACTCACCACTGGTTATTTCTGCAATTGATTCATACCTCATATTTTAACAGAAAAAAATATATATTTTTTTTTCATTCTCACTTAAACAATGCTTATCGTTCTTTCCATGATATATATAGTCCGAATGCGAATATGCAGTAAAAGTAAAACGTAGGAATAAAAATAAAAAATTCTTGTGTAATATAACGAACAATTTGAACAATTTGCAAAGTAAACTTTTTGTAAGTCGAAACAGAAAACTAAAAATATTCATTCAGTTCATATTTTGAATATCACACATGAGAAAGGAAAAGGGAGACAATGCATCAAGTTCAAAATAAAAGTTATATTGATTGCTGCCATAAGATGTGCAACTATTATTGTATTCATTATAAATGTCCCGCTAGCAGTAATATCTAATAAATTTAGGAACACCACCAATATTTACACCAGTGCTATTTGAAGAATTTGTAGGAATTACAGTTTAGACGGCAGGAATACATCATCATTACCATCATCACCATTATCATCACCATCATCATCATCACCATCATCATCATCACCATCATCATATCATCATCATAATTATAATCATTACATTTACTGTAATTATCATAATGACTACTATAATCATTAGGATCAATGTGATTTTGTATGCTGTTTTTATCATCATGATTATCATTACCGCGATTACTATTACTGTCGTTATCAAATTGATTGTAAAGATAATTGTTAAACACGTAACGGCAGAAGAAATTGTATAGCATTTGTATTGATGATACGAATAAGTTTTGTCTTATCAATAATAACAAGTACTGATGAAAAACTAGCGGTTGTAGTAATAATGCTGGTACTAGCAGTAATAGGATTATTAGCAGTTGTAGTAGTAGTAGTAATGATAGTTGTAAAAGGCAGTGGTATTAATAGTGGTAGCAGCAGTAGCTGTAGTGGCATCATATTTATCAACAGTGATAGTTGTAGTAGTAGTAGTAGTAGTTATAATAGTAGTAGTAGTAGTGATTGTTGTTACAGCAGCTGTAGTAGTTGTAGATAAGATATTAGCAATAATGATCATTAGTAGTAATAACCGTTGCTCGCAATAGTTAATTCAATATTGACCACTATTGCTTTTTATCTGGACATTCAGAACACCAGCGCTTCGTTAATCAAAAGACAATGTCATTTCATCTATCATAATTACCTCAAATATTCAATCAATTTTTATTACTTTACTTTCTCGTGATTTTATAACGGCGATTGATAGTGTAGTTATCATCCTCACCATTCACAATATTGAACTTTCTCATTTCATTGATCAGCCATTAGGATGTATGATAATTTCATGTCTAACTGTAAGTAAATTTTCAAGTACATGTATGTGAATCTCCAGCTAATTATGAATAAAGTAATTGACGTATATAGAAAATGAAATGAAATATACGTAAGACATTCTCAAAATATCTTGTCTTAGACTGTCATATTCAGCAATCACTTGCCATCGCATGTTCAGCACCCCCTCCCCCTTCTTCTCTCATGCCCCCGTCTGACGCCCCATATCCCTTCTGACGGCCCCTGCGACGCCCCCTACCCTCCTCCGACGCCCCATACCCCCTCTGACGGCCCCTGCGACGCCCCCTACCCTCCTCCGACGCCCCATACCCCCTCTGACGGCCCCTGCGACGCCCCCTACCCCCCTCCGACGCCCCATACCCCCTCTGACGCCCCCTTTCCGCCGCCCCCTCCCCTCTTACGCCCCCCTTCCGCCACCCGCTCCCCTCCGCCGCCCCCCTCGACGCCTCCCCGCGACGCCCCCGGATCAAACCGCAGGAACCGGCCCCGGAGACTCCCGTCGGGTAACCGGATATCCGTTCTCTTGACCAAGAACCAAGGCGACCCCGATCCGGTAATGGAGTGACCCCGGCCGGCTGAAAGAGGAGTTCCTTACGTAGGATTTGCTGCGCTGACGTCCGTAATGACAGCAATCAAAGACGCTCCCTCATGTCATTCTATTGTCAGCGTGACGGACCCATGACACGCGGAGGAGGGACTAGGGGGGGAGGGGGACGGGCTGACGACGACCGTGGGGGCTATTTTTGTACTACTTTCCCCTGTGATGGTGTGTGTACTGGTGGGAGACAACCTGGAGGTATAAAAAATAATGATAAAAGATATACGTGTGCATTGTACCCCAGAACTTTTTTTCCACGGATGAGTGCTTATGTCACCGAGTGGAAAGCGAGGGTCACGGGGGGACGCCGTTTTCTTTCATTTCGAAGACAGAATAATCACTTAATGTTTGAAGAATGATTGGGTTCATTTGCCTAAGAGAGAAAATTGGAAAACGGATCGCGAATAAAAAAAAGAAAGAGAATTGGAAAAAAGTATAGTGTATATGTACTTATTCCATTTTCAATGAACCTGAAACGGAACTTTCGACGCATTTCTCCTAATGAAAACGCATAGATAGCAAACACACGATGATGATGAGGGTCAAGGAGGAACATAATGTAAGATTGATGAGTAGGAGGGCGGGGCGGGACGGGTCGGGGGAGCAGGGGGGAAGCGGGCGTGCAGGCGCGTGGGCGCGGTCAGTCACGCTTCACTATTGTACAATAAACTTCCTCGTCGCGCTCGCCCGTTGCTCCATCGACGTGCGTTGGCGAGCGGCGGGTCCTCGGCGCTCGGAAGGAGATTAGATAATGTTCGTGAGGCGAGGCGATTCATTCCCTCTCCTCCTCTTCCTCTTCCTCCCCCTTCTCTTCTTCCTTCTCCGCTTCCCCGTGGAGCAGCCTCCTTCGGCTCTCCTCCATCCCCTCACCCGTTACCATAAGCGATCTTCCGAGTGTAAAAAGCCTCGTTGGCCTACTCCCTCCCGGCCACGCCTCTCGTTGCGGCACTGCGGCCTCCGGAGAGACACTGTGGCGCAAATGCTCAACCTGCAATTAAACTTCTAATCGGAATTTGCATCACCGCTCCGGGTCTTGCGTCACGGCGCGCGGGAGACTTCGCTGGGGGTGGGCGGCGGGGCGAGCGGCGGGCAGCGCTGTGGCCGCGATGGGGGGTATATGTCTTAGGGTATGTCTTGGGGCCTCGGGGTGTTGCTACAGCCCCCCACCCCCCTGGCACAGCAGATCGCCGGCCATACTTGCGTTTCCTCACATAATTTCACATCGCATTTCTTTGTTTGGGCTGAGGAACAATGGAATTTCCAGACACAAGGAGGGATATAAAATTACAGCTCGATCGTGCCCACTTCTCGCGCCCATCTCCTTCCGCCCCCTTTCTCCGGGCCCCCACTCCCCACCCCCACCCCCGGCTCGCACGTGGCGGGTCCGGCGAGGCTCCCGATCCCAAAGCAACTCGAAAACAAAGGCTTTATAGACCCTTATCGAGGCGGCGAGATCTGGCCCGCTGACCCGGCGCGAGAGAGAGGCTGATGCGTTTTGGATCAGATGGCGCTCCCTTTTCACTAACATTTTTCATTATTATTTCTCCTCACTTTCGCGCACTAGTTTTTTCGTTTATCCCGTAAAGGCAAAACCGGTATAATGCTATATTGACCATCCGCATTTTCTCTTTTCTCTGTCTCCCCCTTGGACATACATGGCGTGATCACATGGTCTCTTGAC
>NC_091582.1:10740032-10745032 GCF_042767895.1 Penaeus vannamei
TATTCCCGACGCTAAGCTGCTGGCAACGGCGGCCGCGGTGGAAGACGCTGTTGGCAGGGACTGCGGCGCTCGGTCCAATCTGCACTTTAGGTACATCTCATCTGATGGCGTCCGGGCGCGCCCCGCCTGGGCACGGCGGAGACAGCGGGCACACTCCCCGCCCTCCGTTTTACCCGCTGGTAATACCCCCGGCACGACCTGACCCGCCTTGTCTCCCTGTTGCATCACTGACGGGCTCAAGTACGACCACGCCTTCGCGCCGAGGGAGGCAGGGAAGGGCAAAACATTCCTTGCTTACCTCGGGGGTTTTCCTAAGGAGAGAGGAGGTCCGGGGAGGGGAGGGAGGGCGGTGATTGAGGAGCACGTCTGATATGAATTTATGAGGCAGTTTGGAATGTGTATGCAGGCGTGTGTGCGTGTGTGAGCTCATAATGTGCGTGTGATGTTTTCTAGGTGTGTGGCAGTCAGCTCTCTCCCCGCCTTTAAGTATCCTTTGTGTAGCAGCTTCCTCCCTGATCACCTGTAAGCATCCTGCCTAATCTGGGCTCAACTCCGAGGGCATCCTGACTTACCTCACAGCATCCTAGTCCGTCTCTGCTCCTCTTACGGCATTTATTCTTATCTCGACTCATCTTTAAACATCTAGAAATCTTCTGCTCATCTATGCAAGTTCGCGAGATGCCTTTTACGGCGTAAGTATCTAGTCCGGAGGTAGCAGCAGCGGCCCAGAAGTGGCAGGTCCTCACAGCCCCCACTCTCAGCTGATCGTATGATGCTATGCAGATTACTGCTCTCGCGCCTACCGTGACCACAATGCTCCTTCTGACCTTAGTCCGGCGCAACCTACATCTTACTAGTTCATCTTAGAATGCCTTTGCTCGCCGGTGCATACCGCAACTCACCTCGAAATATCTTGAAATGTCTTATAAACTCTCCTGACCTCACACGTAAGAATTCGGTAATTTTGTGCATGTTCCCTCGCCATACCGTCGGGTAATGTGGGGATCCGCAGTCTTCTCGGGGAGGGACTTGCATTCCGAATATTCCTTGCCTTTGATCTAAAACATTTCGATCGATATTCTAAATCTCAAAATGGGATCACTTTTTTCACGACCGACTTCCCTCCATTAGAAAAAAATAGAGCACCTTACGAACAAAAGAACGACGAAAAAAAATGCAGCCAGAAAAGACAAAGAGATTATAATAATAGAAAGACAAGGCACGTGGCAGGGTCTCTGTTACATGCAGATGTTTGTCAGGACACGCAACGTCTCGGCTACATAAACCACTTTCCCTGCACGCCCCTACCCCGCCCGCCCCTCTCTCCCCAACGCCAGGCGAGAAAGGGTGCTAGGGCGTGGCAGGGGAAGGTATAGCAAGGTAAGTGCGGGTAAGTGCAGGAGACGTCGTGCCTGTCATGGAAAAGAGTAGTAAGGATGGAGGAAGTGGAAAGAGGATCGGTGTGGGGGGAGGGGGAGGGGCTGCCTAGGGGAGGGATTTGCAACGTGGAGATCGGAATGGCGCTGTTACTGATGGTGAAAGGACAGCAAGGATGCAAAAATGAATAAATAAATAGATAAATGTTAAAATCAATTCATATCCAGATGTAACAGCTTTAACATAACAATGCATAGATAATGAAATGGGGTAAAGCATATCCCAAAGAGACAAAAAAGAGAAAATATAGTCAGGGAGAAGATAGCGAGGAAGTGCCGGCCGTCGTCGAGCAAGGCCCTAAAACCGGAGGGTGACAGGGCGGCAGGGCGCAAGCAGCAGGGAAAGCAAGATGTAGGAGAGATGATAGCGGAGGAAGGCACGCTCGCGGCCCAGCGGAGCCTTGGTCCCTCTGGCTCTGCACGAAAATTATGTACCAGGACCAAAGACGAGATGAAAGCATGAGATCCTGCAGCGCGAGATTACTTGGACAACCTCCTATAAACAATTTAGAATCACCTTCACATCCTCCTGTAAACACCAATCTAAAACAATGAAACGAGAGTCCCTGGCGACCTCCAACAAAGGAGGGAAAGGGTTGGAGAAGAGAAACAGAAACAGTGAGATCATCGCAGACCTCTTACTGCGTCCGGGGACCTCAAGCTATCAGATCCACCTGGCACGAGGGTGTCCTTCCTCGGCCGGACTCCCCCCCCCCACTCATCCCCCGCCTGTCCTTCCTCGCTTTGCTTTTCTGCCGCGTCCTTTCTTCCCCTTTTCGCTCGCTCGCCCCCCTTGTTTCACTCGTCGGCGCCGCTGGTCGAGACGGACATGTTGTTGAAATGATTTGATTACACAGCTTCGGTTCACCGTCAATATTTTCTAACGGCATGACGGCCCTCCCTCCACCTGAAATTTAGCCTCTGCCTTCAGTTCAACAACAAAATTACTCTCACCCACATCACAATCGAGGACGTGCCAAATAACGGCATGTAGTAGAAGTCGTGATCGCGCCGGTGACCAGCAACAGCGACAAAAAATGACTGCCAACAAAAAAACAAGCAAAAAAAGCTGATGCCAGGGGAGGCTCCCGAGACGGGGCGAGTCCGAGAAACCGCCACTGAAGACCGTAGGCACTAATGGCCAGAGTCGTGGTGGAGGGGAAGGGGGGCGAGGGCAAGCAAGCGGCGGGCGGGTGCCAGTACCCGGGGGGTCGTGGCTCCCCGCTGAGCGCCGGCACGCGTCCCCAGTGGCACTTGGCCAGGGGAACATCGCTAACCTATTTGTGAGTGTTGAGGCGGACAGGAAAGGGAAAGTGTTATTGCCAGACAACTCGACGATGCTGAACTGTGTCGCCGAAGGAAGCAAGGATGCCTTCCTCCTCCGTGCTATCTGCCTGGCATTTCTTGCGACGCATATTTGGACAATCATGGGCCGACAGACCTTCAGCCTCGTTGCAGATGCTCCAAGCAGAAGTGTTCTCTTTTGGCTTGTTCGATTTCGATGGGATTATTTTTGTATATTCGAAATGCTGCTGCTGCTAAATCTGATTCAATTTTCTCTTAAATCACGGACCCTAAATTTAAAAAAAAATAAAAATAAAAAAGACACGCGTTGTCTTTGTGATTATGAATCCAGGTGCAACGACTATAAACTAAGAAAAGGAAGAAGATTAGAGAGCAGAAAACCCCAGGACCTGCCACTCGAGGAGCCCCTGGAAGGCCGTCAGGTCCCAGTTGCGGGCGCGCGGGCGTGCGCGCGGGCGGGGCTGTGAGGCAAGTACTGCTGCAGGTTCTGGCCTTCACCTACTGCTTGTGCGCCTTTAGAGCGGCTGTAAAAATGTATCGCGAAATTACTTTAGATGGACGACGAGATTAGACCGAAAGGGCTGCAGTGGCCGGCGACTCGCTTTGTTTTTAATCAACGCTTCGTGCCAGCGATCGCGCGCGCCGGCCTTTCCCTTTGGCTTATCAGCTCCAGCCTTCCTTCTCGTCTATCGGCGTGTCGCTGTGCGTCTGACAGTCTTCAGGTGTGTCAATGCTTCCCGCCCGCGGGCGCTCGAGGCGTGAAGGCGCGCCCGCAGACCGTGGCGCCGACGTTCGTCAGAGCGTTCACGTGTGCGCGTCGCCGGGGCGTGCACCCTTCGGCGCTTGCCTCGAGGAAATGCAGAACCAAAGTGCGTGTTAACTTTCTGGCAAAATAAGAGTATATATATATATATATATATATATATATATATATATATATATATATATATATATATATATATATATATATATATATAAGATGATAAATGAAATACGCTCTTTCGTTAACTCACCAGCTAGTTGTATCAACGGCACTATCCAACTCACACGCTTTGCTTCGCGTCCCCATAGGCGAGTGCGTGAGTGCGCGTGCGCACGACGCAGATGCCGTGCATGCGATAAGAGGACATTGGAAAACAGGTGCTGCTTCTGCTGCATCCTTTGCGATCCCTTTATACGGAGAGAAAGTCGGTGTCGGCGCCATGCCAGGGTCGTCATGACGGACGCTGCCGGGCGCCGAGGCCGAGGCTCCGGGACGGGACGGCGGGACGGAGGCGAGGGGGGGGGGTCATGGATGGGGGTCCTCATGACGGAGGCGAGGAATCTTGGAAGATTTCTCGAAGGAGGAGCTTCATCGCTTGAAAGAATGAGTATGCATAACAAGAGTGAAGAATATGAGGAAGGACAGAGAGAGGGAAGAAGATATTGAATGAAGAAGAGGCACAGTCAGTGACAGAACCAGGGAAAGAAAGAGAGAAAAAAATAAGCAAAATAGCGACAGAGGCAGAAAGGAGACAGGCCGTCGACAAGCAGACAAGAAGAAAGGAGACAGGGAGACAGAGAGAGAGGGGAGGAAGGGAAGGAAATTGAAAAGGAGGGAGAGCGGGGTGGAGAGGAAGGGAGACACACACACGCGCGATAGATATAAAGATATAGAGAGAGGGGAGGAAAGAGAAAAGAAAGAGAGAGAGAGGAAGGGAGGGAGAATGAAAGAAAGAAGAGAGAGACAGATAGATAGAGAGAGAGGGAGGGAGGGAGGGGAAATGAAAGAGAAAAAGAGAGAGGGAGGGAGAATGAAAGAGAAAGGGAGAGAGGGGGAGGGGAAGGGAGAATGAAAGAGAGAGAGAGAGAGCGGGGAAGGAAATGTAAGAGACACATTAAGTACATATACACACTCACACACACATACACACGCACATACAGGGTGAGAGGGGAGAGTGGGATAATGAAAGAGAGAGAGTGAGCGGGGGGAGGAAGTGAGAGAGACACATGCAGTGCATACACACTCACACACACACACTCATACACACACGCGCGCACGCACACACACACATATACACAAACACATACACGCACACACAGCCTGACAGAGAGAGAGGGAGAGAGAAAGGGTAGAGAGTGAAAGAGAGAAAAAAGAGAGGGGGTAGGGAGAATGAAAGAGAGAGAAAGAAATGGGGAATGAGAGAGACACATACATTACACAAACACAAACACAAGCACATGCACGCACATGCACATGCTCAGAGAGAGAGAGAGAGA
>NC_091582.1:10760032-10762532 GCF_042767895.1 Penaeus vannamei
AAATAATGTTTCTCTGTATATCTTTAAGGTCGGTTCTCGATCTATTAACTATTTCTTTCATATCACAAAGCTAATAAAATAGATTTGATAACCTCCAATACACGTTTGCATTAGTGTAGAGTTATATCAGTAAATGGCTTTGTGTGTCTTTAATTGGTGGTAAATCAAATATTGTAAATTCTGATGTCTTGTTAACTGTCTCGCCATAATTTGCATGAGCCTTGAAGCACGATGAAAATAGGGAAGCGAGAGTGGATGATGTGGAAGAGTGGAGGAATAGAGGACGGTAAGATGGGGCAATAAAGATGGGTGGAATATATACCCTCGGAGAAAGAGAATGTATGATATGTAAGTATAAAGAGAGAGAGGGTGGGGAGGGAGATAGGGAGGAAGAATGAGAGGAGAGAGAGAGAAAGAGAGAGAGAGAGAGAAGAGTGAAAAGGGGAGAAAGAGACAGACAGACAGACACAGACAGAGACAGAGAAACAGACAGGCAGAAACAGAAACAGAGTCAGAAACACATACAGAGACACACCAACAGACAGGCAAAGAGAAAGAGAAAGAGAGAAAACAGTAAGCAAGAGAAAAGAAAAACGATGACAGAAATCTTGTCAGTGTACACAATGCAAAAGCGACTGGGCCGTAAAAGCCTCCGCGAACTCTTTCTTCTCCAAACAATCCTACTTGGCATTTTCAGATAAAAAGGCTGTTTTAATACACTAAACATCCCCCTCCCCCGCCTTCGCCCTCCCCCCGCCTTCACCCTCCCCCCGCCTTCACCCTGCCCCCGCCTCCACCCTTACCCCTTTCCCCCGCCTCCATCCCTCCCCTCCCATTCCATTTTATTATGTATATCTCCCGCCCGTCAAGCCGTCACACCCACAGACCAAGCCGTTTTGTGTACATGAAAAGTCGATTATGTTCGACGCCATTGTCGCTGTCTCATAGAGGGAATCGAGGCAGGTCGAGCAAAACCTCCTTTGTTTACGTCGCCGAAGCCGGTCGGCCGCGTCGCCTGCCGGCCGTGGACGCGATCTGTCACCCTTGGCTGTGCGGCGGTGTTGGGGCAGCTGGGGCTCGCTGATAGAGATTTTTTTTTTTACCTTTTTCTTTTTCTTTTTTCTCCCTTTTATCTTGCACTTTTCTTCTTTTTCTTGTTTTTGTTTTTCTTCTTCTGCTGTTTTCTTATTTTTCTTGTTTTTTTTCTTATTTTTCTTGTTTTTTTCTTAGTTTTTTTTTTTTTTTGTTCTTTTTCTTGCTTTTTCTTCTTTTCTTACTTTATTTTCTTTGTTTTTCTTTTTTTTTTTTTCCTCTTTTTTCTTGTTTCTTTTTCTTTTTTCTTCTTTTCCCATTTTCTCGTTTTCTCTTTTGTTTCCTTTTCCGCTCTTAGCTTACTTTTTTCTCTCGTCTTTTTCCTTTCTTTCTTATTTTCTTTCAGTGTTCTCTAGTATTCCTTTTTTTCTCTCTTCCATTCTTCAATTCCAATTTATTGTACGTATAGTATCGATCATTTATGGAATTAGTTTAATTTTTTTATATTTTAATTCATACCATTTGCCTTGACTACATAATAATTATCCCTATTTACAAAAATGATAATAATAATGATAATAATGATGATGATAATGATGATGATGATAATGATATCAATAACAATAATGATAATGATAATAATAATAGTAATTTTAATGATGATAATAATAATGATAATAACAATAGTAATAATAATGATGATAATAATAATGATAATAATAATAATGATAATAACAATGACAATAATAATAATGATAATAGTAATGATAATAACAATGACAATAATAATAATAATAACAATAATAAAACTTCCATTTGAATATTTCCCTTAATCACCTATAAATAATTCAAGCAGTCGATATGAAGATTTTATTGTGTCTTAACGCGCCAAGATTAAGACTTTCACTTTCGTTAGCAAATATTCTCGTATTTCCCCTTCATCTTCGAGGCATTTTGGCGTCCAGACCTGCGTGTCACCGTGTCAGTCACTGGCAGTCACAGCGATCGTGATCCAGAGCGAAGGTGAGACGGGAAAACGCCCCTGTGTTTTTCCTCTTAATTTTTTTTTTTTTTTTTTTTAAGGTTTGTTTTTTTTTTTTTTTTTTTTTTTTTTTGGTGGAGAGGTGCTAAGTAGGTAATTTTTTCTCTTTTTTTCTTTTTTTGTTTATGATCGTGTTTTGAGGATTTATTTGTTGTCGGTTCGTTTTGTGTTTTGTTTGTATGTGTGTGCGTGTGTGTGTGTGTGTGTGTGTGTGTGTGTGTGTGTGTGTGTGTGTGTGTGTGTGTGTGTGTGTGTGTGTGTGTGTGTGTGTGTGTGTGTGTGTGTGTGTGTGTGCCTGCGTGTATCCATTCGTGCGCGTGTATATTTCTCTGTGTATGTGTACGTGCCACTTTGCGTGCGCGGGCGTGTCTGTGTGCAAACCCCCTGACGTAAGACCTCTCACCCGCTAACGCTGAGAAACACCTT
>NC_091582.1:10772532-10775032 GCF_042767895.1 Penaeus vannamei
TTAATTGCACTTTACTTACCTTACTTTACTTATTGCACTTTACTCACTTTACTTATTTCACTTTACTTGCCGTACTTTACTTACCTTACTTTCCTTTTTGCACTTTACCGTACTTATCTTGCTTTACTATTTGCACTTTATTTACTTTATTTACCTTACTTTACTTATTGTGCTTTGCTTACTTATCTTACTGGACTTACTTACTACACTTTGCTTACTTCACTTGCTTTACTTAACTTACTTACTTTAATTACCTTTCTTCCTTAACTTCATTTTCTTTACTTACTGTACTTACTTTTCTTACTTTACTTACACCCTCACACAGCGGAGACATACACGTGTGTGTGTGTGATATGTAAGTAGGCATGAAGAGATGAGAGGGAGGGGGGGGGGAGGGGGGATCCAACTTCCCATTCAGGCTCTGGGAGTTCTCTTGACCGCGGCGCCCGTCTCGGAAATGGGCCTCGGAAATTAATCGCCCGATCGAGGAATTTCTGACACCGTGTCATCCAGTTTCCTGCAAAGACGATTGGAAACGCACAAGGATTACGCACTGGGAAGTACATGTATATGCATAGACGGACACACAAACACATACATATATTTTTATATATATATATATATATATATATATATATATATATATATATATATATATATATGTATATATATATATAAATATATATATATATGTATGTATGTATGTATATACATATATATGTATATGTATATGTATATATATATATACATATATATATGTATGCATGTATGTATATATGTATATATATACATATATGTATATATATATACATATATATATATATATGTATGCATGTATGTATATATGTATATATACATATATATATATATATGTATATATATATATATATATATATATATATATATATATGTATATATATATATATATATATATATATATATATAAGTATGTATGTATGTATGTGTATATATGTATATATACACATATATGTAATATATGTATATATATTACGCCGATAGACAAGAGATACGCATGCGCGCGTGTACGTGTGCATGCAGCGTCTCTCCGCAGCGCAGCCGCCCCCCGAAGAGGAGAGCGTCGACACAGCAGCGCCGGGCAAGCACTCGCCAAGCCTTGCCCTGGCGCGACTCCCTTCCCGGCTCCAGCGGCGGCGGCCGGCGCGTTTGGCGGCGTCGTGTGTCCACTTGGGAAGTCACGAGCCACTTAGCCTCTGTTTACAAGCACGGCGAGAACGTATGTACACTTTCGCGCCCAAAATAACCCAACAGCCTCGAGCCCACGATTATGGCGGGAAGATGTTAGCAAAGAAAGTAATTGCAGTTGGCGCCGATAATGGCTGCCTGGAGGTGGGCGGTGGGCGGAGGGCGGTGGGCGGTAAGGAAGGGGATCTGGTGCAGACGAGGCGGACCTTTGCGGGTGTGGGAACGCGGGAGAGCCGTGTGCTTAGTAACTATGTGCATTATTTTTTTCTTTTTTTTTATCAATTCTTGCATCGGATTTTTGTCCTTGTATAATTACTTTCCTTTATTTTACGTAGATTTTCCAGTTCCTGTATTATTTTCACTTAGTTCATGGTGAGAATTAGTTGTCAATAAACTGCAAAAAAATTGTGTAATTACTTTCCGTTTTCCTACGTCATCTGATTTAGTTTTCGACTTATTGTAAGATAATTACTAAAAAGTTCATTGCTAGAATCAGCTGTGAAATAGATCACAAAAAATGTCACAGAATTCACAGAAACTAACCCCTTAAATAAGAATCATCACACGACAATACTGATGACTCCAAACCTCTCGTTTCCGAACTCGACGATTCCCAGAGAAAGCGAACCTCTCGCCGAAGACCAAGAACACCCAATGAGGAGACGGACCTCGATTCATCTCCCGCATCCAAGCATCCTCGACGCAGCCTCCTGTCCTAGATAGAGCACCGGCCAACGCGTCCCAATCCCTGGCGGAAAAAGGTTGTGGGCGCCGCGACGAACCTGATGCAAGGGTTCGAACACACTTGAAACTTGGTCGAGGAAATGATCCCAAAGTCTCGGTGGAACGTTTCCCAACCTGTCTCACTTTCACTTCAAAATCAATTGTTGATATCTATGTTGGGTAATAGATAAGGTCTCTCCTGTGTTCCTGTGTTTGCTTGTATTGATTTTTTTCTTTTCTTTTCTTCTTCTTCTTTTTTATATTTAATGTTGAACATCAATTTTTTTCTTGGGGGGGCGGAGGGAATTAGCTCCAACATCGTCTTGTCTCTCTTGTTCTTATTTCTTTTCTTTTTCTCGTCCTCTTTTCTATTTCTTCTGCTTCTTCTCCTCTTCATTTTTCTCTTTTTTCCTCTTCTTCGCCATTTTCTCCTCCTTCTTCTTCTTCGTCTTATCCTTCTTCCTTGTTTTCTTTCCCCGTCGTTTTCGCTTTCTTTTCTTCATTATACTATGACCCTTTCTATATCATATTTCGTCGTGACTTTACACTGCGT
>NC_091582.1:10785032-10800032 GCF_042767895.1 Penaeus vannamei
GCGAGGCGACCGCAACAGGACGGCCATCACGCCCACCCTTGCTGACATATCGTCACCTCCGAAAACCCAAACTAAATAAAGCGTTTTCTTTGTTGTAAAATTACCGCGCAAACCACAAAGAACCTGCCCCTACTCGCCCACAAGGAAGATAAAGTACACCACAAACCACAAACAGGAGGCGACAACTCACCCTCGCAGCGGGACCCGAACACCGGCCTACGACATTCTTTCCCTGGACAATTTAGCCGCCCGAGCAGCCTCCTTACACTGGTTACAAGGGCCGCTGTACATGCTGCTTTTAGGGTACTCTGCTGAATCCTGCTTTGATTTTTCCCTGCTTGTAGGGTGTTCTGCTGAATCCTTGTTTGATTTTCCCCTGCTTTTAGGGTACTCTGGTGAACCCTGGTGTGATTTTTCCCTTTTCTTTCTTAGTCTTAGGTTATGTGAATAGAAAGAGAGATGGGGAGGTAGATACAGAGGAAATGACATATAAAAAGAGATGGGTTATGAAAGAGAGGAAATATGTATATATACAGAGAAGGGAGAGTGGAAGGGAGTGAAAAGAGAAAGAAAATGAGAGAGAATGAAGAGGGAGAAATATGAGAGAAAGAGAGAGAGACGCGCATGATAGAGAGATTGAAATGAAGAGAGAAAGGATGAAGGGGAAAACAAGATAGAATGAGAGAGAAGGTTGGAACAGAGAGAGAGAGCGGAAGGAGAGAAAAATGCGAACGCAAGAAGGCAAACAAACAAACAGGGCTGAACAAAGACATGAAACAAATACAATGACCAGAAACTAAGACAACATTTACACAAACTTCCCGACCAACGCAGCTCCCCCCCCTCCTCCCCTACGGCCGTGAGAGGCAGAGAAGGGAATCTTGAGAACATTTACAAGAGTCCCCAAGGAATAAGATTTCCCTTGAACTTTTCCCTTCGAGCCACTAGAAGGTGTTAGATGCTGCGGTTGGCCGAGCGGAGTCTGCCGGAAGCTGGAGTGTGCAACAAAATGCAGTGCTGCCACGCCGTTCGCCAGCTGTCACCCTGCACTACGCGAGCACCCCACCCCCCCTGCAGGGCCTGGGTGGGGGAGGGGAGGAGATGCCCTGGCCTAGCAACTTGCACCGCAGAAAGAGTCGGTGCAGAAGGGTTAATAACAAAGAGCAGATGAGGAATTTTACAGTTACGATAGCCACAGACATTACGACGCACTCAGATGCAATTCTATGGCTTAATGGCAGCACCCGCAGCAAGACAGAAATCATTCACAACAACATTCCGGAATGGAAGGTCGCCAGCAGCTTCGGCGTAAGAGAGACAGCGACGATAACACACAAGATAAACAGACAAGAACAATAGCCAAGCAAAAAGAACAACAAAGACAGCGGCGGCACGAGCGAGGACTTCCATTCACCTCCTTTGTTGCATCCACACCAAAGCTATGTTGACCTAATTCCTCACGTGACCACGCCCACCCTTCACGCCCGCGTCCATCCCGCCCACATTCACTACCTCTACCCCGCTCTACATCTACTTTTACTGCGCAGCCCACGGGACGCATGCCTGGAGCGCCCCCGCCCGCAGCGCAACGAGGAAGGGCGGGTGAGACGACCGGGAGGATGGGCGGGATGTCACCCACGGCGGGCGGGATGCAATCAGCTGTGAGGAGGATCTAGCATCGGGCGGGGCGAGATGGGAGGCGGGACACAACGAGAGATAAGCAGGAGATGAGACGAGAGAAAAGGGAGACGACACAAGGGTGAGGATAACGGCGGGGAGAGGGAGCAACGAGAGGACAGGTGTGGGTCCTCCGCCGACGTCTGGGAATCGCACACACACCTCTCGGGAGCGTCTTGGCCACTGGGCTGCTGACCGAGCGTGGGAACCAAATTGTCAGCTTGTGAGTCAGCGCCGGTCAGGCAAATGCCGAGCCGTAAGCCAATTAGTATTTTTTCAAATTAGTCAGCAGGAATTGCTTTTTGTGAAACTGTTACTGAGAGATAATTCGAATATAGAATCTGAGGAATGCCACACCTTCATCGGACGGCATTTTAAAGGCATGGATTTCTCTTTTAAAATATGTCTTTAAAAATCTGTTATGCTTTCCATGGTCTTGATCGGTGAAGACAGTGAAGCTAAGGATGATTCACCTCGGATGTCTTATTAACGCAAAGGAAAATAAATATGATAAAGCAGAACACCCGAATGTCCACCTCCGAGCACACACACACCTATCCTGAGGGAGGGGAGGGGAGGGGAGGAGGGGGTGGAGTGAATGAGCTGATGAACAAGACTTATTCAATTTTTACATCATATTTTCGGCCTCCGCCTCCATTACCCCCTCGTGAGCCCGCAGGTAACTTTCAAAAACCATAAAATCCCCACGACGGACGTTTCAATTAGCGAGTTACCTGGGCATCTCAGCGCAGGTGTGGCCTCATCGTAAACAACAATGCAGAGAAGGAAGGAGGGGAGGGAGAGGAGGAAGGATGGGAGGGGGGAGAGGGAAGGAATGGGAGGGAGAGAAGGAAGGAGTGGGGACGGGAGAGAGGGAGAGGAGGAAGGAGGGGGGAGCGGGAGAGGAAGAAGGAAGGGGGGGCTAGAGTGAATGAAGGAGGGGGGAGCGGGAGTGAAGGAAGGAGGGGGGAGCGGGAGAAGAGGAAGGAAGGTGGGGCTGAGAAGAGAAAGAAGGAGTGGGGGTGGGAGAGAGGGAAGGAGGGGGGCTAGAGTGAATGAAGGAGGGGGGAGCGGGAGAGAAGGAAGGAAGGGGGGGATGAGAAGAGAAAGAAGGAGTGGGGGCGGGAGAGAGGGAAGGAGGGGGAGCGAAAGAGAAGGGAGGAGGGGGCGAGGGTGAAGGAAGTAAGGGGGGTGAGAAGAGGAAGGAGGGGAACGGGAGAGAGGGAAGGAGGGGGGCGGGAGAGAAGAAAGGAGGGGGCGGGAGAGAAGGAAGGGGGCGGGAGTGAAGGAAGTAGGGGGGGTGAGAAGAGGAAGGAGGGGGGCGGGAGAGAGGGAAGGAGGGGGTCGGGAGAGGAGGAAGGAAGGGAGGGCGGGAGAGGAGGAAGAAAGGAGGGGGTGGGAGAGACGGAAGGGGAACGGGAGAGAAGGAAGGAGAGGGGAGTGGGAGAGGAGGAAGGAAGGGGGGTGAGAAGAGAAAGAAGGAGTGGGAGCGGTAGAGAGGGAAGGGGAGACAGAGAGAGGGAAGGAGGGGGGGGGGTAGAGAAAAGATTGAAAAGAGCGACGGAGTTGAGGGAAAGTCGGAGAAAAGAAAAGTCGATAATTCCCCATCATAATAAAAGACGGAGAGAAAACCATTGCGGTCGCCTCCATGCATGCCGAGTGCTTGTTGGACTGCATAATTAATTTCCATAAAGCATAAGCATGATGGAGATTACTAAATAGCCTCTTGATTATCGGGAATCTCGAGAACGAATAGAAGCGACGTGTTTGCATCAAAACATATATTTCTTTTAATGAATTCTAAGCGCACTCACCCTCAATCCCTCATTTCTGTCGCGAACGCTGTTTGGCCTTGAACGATGTGCAATTTTGAAGACTTTTACTGCGCATGCTCACAGCGGACACCTGTAGCTCTCCCCTGACCACAACTAAAGATATACTTAGACTTAAATATATCTGTAAAGTATGAAACATGATGGTCTTAAACATATGCGCATCTTTCCACGTTAAAAGGCTAGTGGAAGGAGAGTCATTCAAGCGAAATGGCTTATTCTGAAATTATTTACGAATGACGACTGCAGATGTGGTTAATCTTCCTTCTGCAAGTCAGCAACTACATAATGCTGAGTTCACTTCCCTATTTTTTCTGCGCCAGAGAATTAAATGTGATAACAAAATTTGTTGACTCTTTCAGACAAGTTCCTTTTATATTCACGCTCTTCGACTCGCGTGTTTATGCATTCGTTGCAGAGCATTGACGAGTTCTGTGATTAATCAATTATGGTGCATTTTCCTTGCCCTTTCATATCGCTCATTTCTTATCAGGGTGAGAGAAAGACAAAGATAGAACCGGATAATCATAATAAACCGTAATACACGCCATAACAATTCGTAATTAAGCCTGTAGCCCCTCGCTCCGCCCCCTCGCTCCGCCCCCAGCGCGCGCTTTTCGGCCCAAGAGCGTTTTCATTTCCAGTTTTCCCCGAAATATCCTGGAATGAGAAACCCCTTCGCTCTGCCCTCAGGCGGAGACGAGGCGGCCGTGTGCAACATCTTGCCGTTGAGACAAGTTAATGGGAAACGTCTTGATTGCATAATTAAACCTGCTAATGGCCGGAGGAATATGTGATGCAATTAAATCAGTATGTAATTAGAGACTCGGAGATTTCTTGAATATACGAGACAAAAGGTTGAGGATGGGGGGAGGGGGAGGGACAGGGAGGGGGTAGGAGGGAAGAGCCGGATGCTGGAGGAAAGAGAAGAAGGGAAGGACCACGAGGAGAAGGAGAGTAAAAGGAGAAATTAAAAAGAAGTGAAGGAATGACTATGGAGAGGAGGAGGATCAGAAGGAAAAAAGAATAAGACACAGCAGGAGAAGTAAAAAGGAAAAGAAGGAAGAGGAAAAATATGGAAGATAAAGCAACATCAAAGGAAAGTTGAAGAGAAGTAGGAGGAGGAGAAGAAGAAAAAGAAGAAGAAGGAGAAAGAAAGAAAATGGGAGAGGAGAAAGAAGGAAGGAGGATGTGATAGAGATACAGAAGAAAGCGAAAAAGGAGGTGGTGACGACTTCAGATAAGAAGAAGAAGAAAGATAAGGGAATGAAATGAGAAAAGAGAAGTAAAAAAAAGAGAAAAACGAAGAAGAAAGTGTAGGATTCTCTTATTGATAAGGACAATATAGAAAAAAGCGAAGAAAATAGAAATCAAGAATAATGATTATTTATATAAAAAGAGAAAAAATGAATGGAGACGGTAATTTCAGATAATAATAATGAAAAAAAAACAATAATGATGATAAAAATTATAATGATGATGATAATGATATCAATGATACCGATAATAATAAGGATAATGATAATGACAAAATACGGTGATAACAGTAATGATAATGATAATGATGATAACAATAATGTTAAGGATAATGATAAAATATGATAATGATAATGATATCAATTAAAACAATAACGGTAGTGATAATAATATTGATATTGATATGCTAGCAATAATGATAATAACAATGGCAATGACAATAATAATGAAAATTATAATAATAATAATAACAATAATGATAATAAGAAGAAGAATGATAATAATAATAATAATAGTAATAATAAAGATAATAACAACAATAGTAACGATAATAATATTGATAATAATGATAAGAGTAATAATAATTATGATAATGATAATAATGAAGATAACAACGATGATAATGATGATGATAACAACACTGATAGAGATGATAACAATGCTAATAACATAATGATGGTATCAATGATAATAATAGTAACAATAATGATGATGATAATAACAATGATCATAATGATAATCGTAATAAAATTGTCAACATAATGATGATGATGGTAATAATAGTGATAGTAATAACAAAGATAATAATAATGATGATAATAATAATAATATAATAATAATAGTGATAGTAATAATATATATAATAATAATGATAATATTATTAATAATAATAATAATGATAATAACAATGATAATAATCATAATGATAATAATGATAATAATGATAATAATAATAATAACAATCATAATAATAATGATGATAATAAAATCAATAATGATGATAATAGTAATTACAATAATAATAGTAATGATAATAATTATAATGAGGAGAAGAAGAAGAATAGAAAGTAGAAAATAGTAAGTAGAAGAAGAAAAATGAAACAAAAGAAGAAACAGAAAAAAAGTAACAGAGGAAGAAGGAGAACAGTAGACGAAGAAGAGATGTATGAAAAATATATATAAAAAGTCGAATTAGAAGAAAAGCAAAGAGAGTAAATGATAAATATATATATATAAGAACCATTAAGGAGAGGATGACGAAGTAGATGAGGGAAAAAAGAAACAGAGGGAGAAGGAGAAGAAGAAGAAGAAGAAGAAGGAAGAAGAAGGTAGAAGAAGAAGAAGAAGAAGAAGAAGAAGAAGGAAGAAGAAGAAGAAGAAAAAGAAAAAGAAAAAGAAAAAGAAGAAAGAAAGAAAGCAAGAAGAAGAAAAAATAATAATAAGAGAAAGAAATAAGAAGAAGAAACAGAAAAAAGTAGAAAAACAAAGCCGACGAAGCGAGAGCGAAAGGCAGATGGCAACGCCGAGGAGATTCCGCGTGGCGACCGTTGTTGACTCAGAACATTTAAATCAAAAGGCACGTGTCACGACTATCAAACAGACGTGCGTGCGTGTGTGCGTGTCCGTGTGTGCGTCTGTTTGGCCTGTGTGCACGTGTGTGTGTGTGTTTGTATGTTCGTGTTCTTGACTGCGTTGGTGTGTGTGTGGGGGGGGGTATGTGTGCGTGGGGGGAGGTGTGTGTGTGCGTGAGGGGAGGGGAGGGTTGTGTGTGTGTGTGTGTGTTTGGTTTGTATGTGTGTGTGTGTGTGGTGTGTGGGTTTGTTTGTGTGTGTGTGCGTGTGTGTGTGTGTGTGTGTGTGTGTGTGAACGACTGTGTGTGCATATGTATCAGTATACATACGGTGTCATGTTTTTATTCCCAACACTATTTCATTTTATTAACCCTTTCATCTTGTTTTCGCTTTCTTTATCCCTTGCAAATAAGCACCCTTTGACCCTGATCAACTTTCGACAAACATGTATATAAGAGAACGTTATGTGCGTGTTCCCATGTAGTGTGCGGCTTCCATGTGCGTGTGTACAAGTAGTCTCCGTCATCCACAAGTGCAAGTATGTTGTATTATTGGTAAATTTACATACAAATGTATTTTATGTAGTTCGAGGTGTCGGCTGCCCAGATGATCCTGGGCGGTTGCCACTTTCATATATTGGACTATTATTTATTAACATTAAATCTTTTCGGGATATAACGTAGCAAACACGTCATATAATTTATGATACTAATATAAACTGCTGTCGTCTTCTTTCTATAATGTTATTGCTATCGTAGCTGGGTTTTGCGAAATTATTCTCTTGTTATTGTTGATATGATAGTTTATCAATCAATTATCATATTACCATTAATTCCTCACATGTTATAGTTTGTCTTCCTCTTATTACTGTATTTTTCCCGTCCCTTAATACCCTCTGATTAGAATCGTCTCCGTTCGCCAAGATTAAGATCACGCTAATATTTATAGTCGTCGCTGCGAGAAGCCCAATCCGCTGTCTCTCTCCTTTGACTGACTTTACGCGTGTTGTATCAAATCTCAAAAGCGTAGTTTATTCCCGTTGTAGTTATTGATTTTACGATTGTTGCTGTTCGTCGCTTTATTGGCAATGTTGCACACGTGTTGCACCTCGCTATAATTACTGCCGTTAGCGTTCTCCTGTCCAGTTCATCAAGCCAGACATGCGGTGGCGATGCTGGCCGGTTTTGCGAATCACCTCGTACTTTTTTCGCACTCTCTCTACGTCGCTCTTTTATTGTGCTTATTTCTTTGCGTGCTTATCACTTCTTGTCTATTCGCTCATCTATCTGTCTGTCTTTTTGGGTTAAGTCTTTATGTACTTTTGTACTTTTGTTTGGTGTTCATTTTTGTTTGATTTATTCGTCTCTCTCTCTCGCTCTCTCTCTCTCTCTCTCTCTCTCTCTCTCCCTCTCTCTCTCTCTCTCTCTCTCTCTCTCTCTCTCTCTCTCTCTTTCTCTTTCTCTTTCTCTTTCTCTTTCTCTCTCTATCTCTATCTATCTATATCTTTCTACCATTTGATTTCTCTCTTAATCTCTCTCCTTCTCTCTATCTCTCTTTCCCCCTCACACATCCAACCCCTCTCCCCTCTTTCCCCTTCCCTTCCCTTTCTCTTTCCTCGTGCGTCCCCTCACCCGTTCCCCTCACATTCTCCTTCTTTCCTCTCTCCATTTCTCCTGCATCCCCCCCCCCCCCAGCCTCTCTCGCAGGAAGGGTTCTCCGCATGATGCATGGACGAGCATTAGCGAGTTATGATAATCATAACAAATTTAAACAGAATGAATAGCACTTCGCACGCAGGAACACCCGCGAACGAGCAAAAAATAAATAAGTACTAAAGGGCGAAATGCATTCTCGACGGAGCAGCGCCTGGCTTCGGCTCTCGGCTGTTTACACGGCGTCCCGCGTCCACGGAGCCGGGATTATGGTCGGCCAAGACTGGATTCTGGGGACTAAAAACACGTTTATAATCCCGCTCGGTCGACCCGACGCTTATAAATATGCGGCGCAAGTGGAGTGCGAGAGCCCATACCGGCGACTCGGACCCGGGGGGGGCTGGGGGAGGGGCTCTCGACGCTGCTGGTGGTGAATGAGCTCTTGCTCGATGCATCATCTTTTTACAGCTCTCTAACAATGGCGGGAGATTTATCAACTTTACATATCAATGCCCCGCTTTCCGGCGGCCGCCCAGCCTCAGCGGCCGCTCAGAGCGCGGTGTAAGCGACTCACCAATCTATATAATGTGACCTCTCGGCTTGTCTCGACCAAATACAGCAAACAAATTGGCTTTTTTCATCATCTGCTTTTTCTTCTCCTTCTTTTATGAGGCGGGGGAGGGGGTGCATCCGGTCACATAGAACTGGTCCCTCATAACTTAGCGACGCTGGGCCGCGTTCCTCCTCATTCTGCACCTGTCGGCTGCGATTGCTCCCAGGCAGGTATGAAGTGTCAGCCGAGCGCCTCATCCTCACTCCCTGGTCCACTCAACTCCCTCATAAACTTGTTATATCTTCATGCGTCAGAATGCCCTCATCTACCGCCTCATTAGGCCTTAGATTTATGCATGAAATCGGTAATCCTGTTCATTTGGATTTACTTAAGATGTAGAATTTCCAAGAAAGAGATTTCTTTCTGGAGTTCCGTCGAGTGCTGGGTTTCCCGAGTTGGCGCCCTCGCCGTAGAGAATGGTCTGCCCGGAGCCGATTCCACGCGGACATACACACGCACCCAGATACGCACACAAAAGGCCCGCAGGCACATCCGACGCACATACACACAGACATACACGCACACAGACACATACACACATACTCAAATACACTCACGAAAAGACCGTAAACACATCCGACAGACATACGCACACAGATATAAATATACTCCATCCGACACAAACAAAATGACCGCACATGATAGAACTTCCTGGAAACCCCAATTGCATTACAATCACTGTTAGACATTGTAGAAAATATAGCTTTATTTTATGAGTCTATCTTCACACACCCAGAAATGTATACTCATATGCATACTTATGTACATATATATACATTTATACATAAATATACATACATACATATATATGTACATTCATATGCATTCATACATCTACATACATACATCTACATATACCCTTGTATATACTCATATATATATATATATATATATATATATATATATATATATATATATATATATATATATATATATATGTATGTATGTATATATATATATATATGTATATATTACGTATTTACGTATTTATCATATGGATTAACATGCTATATCATAACTGGAACCACACAACAATTAGCGTGTGTCTTTATTTTCTGCTGTGTACGTTTAAGCTGTAACGCAGTGTCATAGAAAGCAGAGATTCAGTTCCCACAATCAAAAGATAAGGCTCGCAAGAGGAAGAACTCATCCAGTCCGCTCAGATATGTCTGCACGGCCGCGGGGGACAGCAATTAGTAGTAACAAGTCTGCTGAGAAGCGAAGAGACGTCCCCGTGCCAAGAGAGTGTGTGTGTGTTTGTTTATCTCCAGCCTTTGTTTGTCTTGTCTTTAACCGCGCGTGTTAATACAGCACACTGCTTAGCATGAGCAGAGCACAACTACTTTCTACCGCCACAGCCAGCACCGCACCACCGCCGCTGCAACCAAGCGGTCTCTACCACACAATTACCACAGCGCGAGCGTCCGAAAACCAGGTCAGAACGCCTTATGCGAGGTCCGTGATAGACTAATCTATAATAGTGTCGGCACCGAGCATTGCCCTAGCACGCCCTGCCCGCTCGCCCTGCCCACTCGCCCTGCCCACACGAGAGCAGAGTGCAGGACTTCCCGAGGTGCTGACTGCTTAGCATGCAGAGTGGCCGGCCATGTTAGTCAATGAAGGACATGAGAATATCACAAACTCCTGACGTGAGAAAGTGCTTTGATGTTTTCTGCCATGACCGGGGAGATACCTGGAAAATACTGTTTTTAGCTGAATGGGGGACATGGATGTATGCGAAGGAGAAGAAACAGAGGAATACGAAGAAGAAACAGGAGAAGAGGAAGAAGATAATGATGATGAAACAGAAGAAGAAATCGAAGAAACCTTGTAAATATAGAGCAGTAAGCGGAACCCATTGCACAACCCATTCCAAGATGTCCCTGCTCGTCCCCTTGTTTACCACGTGGCCCCGTGTACCGCACCGGGGCCCCGTCAACGCCGACAAAAACCCCGGGAACGTGCGTCGAAAAGCGTACGAAGTGAGGACCATGTGAGGCGTCGCGCTTACACGGTCACGTAATGAGCTTGAGATGTCTAGCACGTCAGAGCAGCGCTTATTACCAGGGAGGTGTCGCGTGATGAACAATGTGGCAACTCATGAGTCCTGCCACGCTGACGCGCCCGTCGGGATCTGCTGCGCCCGTGATCTGTTAGCCAGTGTGTGTGTGTGTGTGTGTGCGTGTGTGTGTGTGTGTATGTGTGTGTGTGCTGAGGGCATGAGGGCGGAGGGTTGATGGTCCCGGTGGGGAATTTACCGCAATTACAAAAATGTTTCATCCGTGCCGTTGCCTCAGGGTAAACGAAGTTCATTCCGGTGTATATTGTTATTTAAAATAATATTTCTGTTCCGACTTAACATAAACACTGCAGAGGGAAAATAATACGAAGAATTAATTCCACAGCGAAGAAGAGAACGAGAGAAGAGAAGACGCCATAAACGATAGGCTTTTTATGATTTCTTGAGGAATCAGAATGAGACCGGGTGTGGTCTCGAGGCCTGGGGGGAGGGAGGAAGGGGGGGATGGCCCACTGCTCCACTTTCGGTCTCACTGGACCAATACGACTACTGGACGACCTTGCCGTCCCCACCTCCTCTCTACCCTCTGCCCCTCCTTGTCCCTCGCCGCTTCCTCCTCCTCCCTGTCTCCATAACCCCCCTCCTCGCCCCTCCTCGCCCCCTCCTCGCTCCCCTCCTCGCTCCCCTCCTCGCTCCCCTCCCCTCCCCTCGTGCGCTGACCATTGTCCTGTCTACGCAGTCGCTTCTCGCTCGCAGTCCCTCCCCATCCATTTCCCCTCGACGGCGCCGTCCCCTTTCTCTCCCTTATTCCCCTTCACTCCCTCCCCTTCCCCGCGACAGGGCTCCTCCGGCCGTGTCAGGAAAGCGGCCAACGGACGGCCTTGCTCGCCGCCGACGCCGCTGCCCCACAGGTTGTCCAAGAGAGGGGCCATGTGGGATCTGGGCCTCGTGTGGTGGGGCTATGTGGTGCATGCGGGGCCCCTTTTCGCGTGGGCTGTGGCAGGCTGGGTCCCTGCGTGTGTTCCGTAGGCCGAGTATGAGAAGCACGCATGTCAAACGTGTTGATATGAGTTAGTTTTTTTTTCCCCCTTTTCATTTTCCATTTCTAGCGTGAATGTCTCGCTGACTTGTCGGTGCTTCTCCCAGCTCATGAGAGCGTCTCTGCGAATACAGGTTGAGAGAAGTCCGACCGGTCGATTTGAATAATAATAAACAAGAAAAGAAAACAAAATTTATCAACAGATTTACTCCTAACACAAAATCCTGCCCCTGTTGACTCATAAAGCCGTCAACTCCTCGCCGTGCAGAATCCCAAATGAGCTTGAAGCAACATGAAGTTTAAAGTAACAGGAAACAAAAGAAGTTCGAATTGTTGCTAGTCAGCCTCTCCTAGTTGTACAGCTAGTAAAAGTGACCTTCGAAGCGCCCAGATCTAAGGTTTCGCCCTCGCCCTTACTCAGGTAGTGCACACGGACGCTTTTCGCTTCCCAGGGCTTGTGCTTGGGTCCTGCTTGAAGGCACGAGATGCCGAAGGAACATTTCGGCGGATCGCTGCGGGGACCGTGTAGGGGGGAGGGGGAGGACACCAAAGTCAGCCTTCATTGTCGATTTCCTTTCCGAAAAAAGCCGGAGATTCAGCGGTTGAAGCCATTCTCGCCATCAACGCCACTATATTCGCCGTTACCTGTCATCATATAGATAGATTGATAGAGAAATGTATTTATGCGTGCGCGCTTGTGTGTGTTGTGTGTGTGTGTGTGTGGAGATACAAATAGTTACAGAGAAAGAAAGAGAGAGAGAAAGAAAGAGAGAGAGGGGGAGGGAAGGAGAGAGTGAGCGATGGACCACTTAAGTGACCTCCATAAGCGCTAGGCTTCATTCTCCATCGGTCACCAGAAGCTGCGTATCGAGGAGATGAAGTTGGGGGGGGGGGGGGGGCGGAGGGCGACGGGAACTCCAATGCGTAGTAGAACATTATCCTCTTCTCCGTTTCTCTTTTCATTTCTCTTTTCGTTTCTCTTTTCATTTATTTATTTCATTTTTTCCTATCTCCTTCGATGTATTTGTTTGTTTTATATCATTTTCTATCCATCTTTCTTTTCGTGTAGATATATATATATATTTTTTTTTCTTTATGCATTTTTTTCTTGTTTTGTCTCTCTTTGTATCCCTCATTAACCCATATTTCCCTTCCATTTTCTCTATTTATATCCCCATATATTTTTTCTTCTTTTATATTCTTTGTCTTCAAAGTAAGTCCATCTTCTTCTCTTTCCCTCATCTTCTTTCTTTCCTATCTCTTTTCTTTCTTTTCCCTTTCTTTTTCTTCTGTTATGTCTCATTTTTCTCCCATCGCCTTTTCACCGTCTCTCTTAGACGGCATACTTCCGTGCTGCCGGACAACTATTGGCATTTTTCGCGTATTTCGAACGTAGAAAAATGCCGTCCTCGCCCGCCTTGGACACCGCCACGCCTACCGTCTGTGGTGGACGTCTGAGAGAAGCCTATGGGCGGCCGAGGTATCGATAGCGCCCGCGGACCCATGCGGGCTCGTCCCCTTGGGCAGTTTTAGTTTTTCTCTCGTCTATCTATTTATCTATCTGCCTGTCTGTCTGTTTGTCTGTTTGTCGGTATGTATGTATGTATGTATATTTGTTTGAATGTATGTATGTAAGTATATATATATATATATATATATATATATATATATATATATATATATATATATATATATATATATATATATATATATATATATATATATACATATACATATATACATATATACACACACACACTTATATATATATATATATATATATATATATATATATATATATACATATATATATATATACATATATATATATATATATATATATATATATACATATATATATATAAGTATGTATATATATACATACATATATATATATATATATATATATATATATATGTCTGTGTGTGGGTGTGTGTCTGTGTGTGTGTGTGTGTGTGTGTGTGTGTGTATGTATATATATGTATATAAGTATATATATATATATATATATATATATATATATATATATATTTATATATATGTATATATATATATATATATATATATATGTATGTATGTATGTATGTATGTATGTATGTATGTGTGTGTGTTAGAGGTGCGAGAGGATGCGTGCGTGCGTAAGGACGCGTCACTCTCTCCCCTGGCGCCTTGTCTTCCCCCGACGCCGGCGAAGCACAAGCAGGGAGCGCCGCCCGCACGGGTCAAAACAAGGCTCGGGGGCCAGGTGCGACGGGCGTTACACCCCCCCCCTTCCCCCTTCTCTCTGCCCCCTCCCCTCTCCCTCACATTCCCCCTTCCACCGACCCCCAAGCCCCTACGCTCCCCCCCTCCCACCGACCCCCAAGCTCCTTCGCCCCCCCCCTCCCCCCCCGACCCTGACCACAGAAAGTGAAATGGACGCGACAAAAAGTGTCTCAAGACGGGATTCTCCGTGCGTCTTGCCCCGCCCCCCGCCCGCCCCCCGCCCCCCGCCCCCCGCCTGACACATCACCACACCCAAACCACCGTCATCTTCGCTTCGTCTGGCTCTCACCTTCACTCTCGTTGGCACTGTCGCTCTCGCACGCTCTCTAGCTCCTCGTCTATTCTCGCCCTCACCCTCGTTCGCTCTCTCATTCTCATTCATTTTCATCCTCACCCTCATTTGCTCTCACTATCACCCTCATCCGCTCTTACCCTCACAATCATTCGCCCTCTCACCCTCATTCGCCCTCACCCTCACTCTCATCCATTCTCACCCTCACCCTTTTTCGCTCTCATCCGATCTGGACCTCTCCGCCATTCGGCCTCTCTCACCGTCGTCATGCCTCACTCTTGTCCGTTTTCACCCTTATTCTCATCAGCTCTCACTCTCACTCTCGCCTGCTCTCACTCTCACCCTCATACGCTCTCCCCTTCGCTCCCATCCACTCCCACTCTCACTCTCATCCACTCTCACCTTCCCTCCCACCTGCTCTCACTCTCACTCTCACCTGCATCCTGCCTCTGCCGCTCCACGCCCTCCCCCCGTCTCTGCATCTGAGCCCCCCCTCCCTCCCCCCCCCCTTCGCATTTCGTCGACACCATTCGCTCCATATTACGCAAGTACTACGTGTTATACGTGTTGTATATCAGTCTGCTTATTTACCTATCTATCTACCTGTCTATCTATCTATCTATCTATATATATATATATATATATATATATATATATATATATATATATATATATATATATGTTAATATATATATAAATATATATATATATATATATATATATATATATATATATATATATATATATATATATATATATACACATACATACATACATACATA
>NC_091582.1:10815032-10822532 GCF_042767895.1 Penaeus vannamei
GAGGGGGAGAGTGGGAGGGAGAGAAAGAGGGGGAGAGGGGGAGGGAGAAGATAGAAGGGGAGAGGGGGAGGGAGAGAAGAGAGGGGGAAAGAGGGAGGGAGAGAAGAAGAAAGGGGAAGAGGGGGAGGGAGAGAAAGAGGGGGAGAGGGGGGGGGAGAGAAAGAGGGGGAGAGGGGGAGGGGGAGAAAAAGGGGGTGAGGGGGAGGGAGAGAAAGAGGGGGAGAGAGGGAGGGAGAGAAAGAGGGGGAGAGGTGGAGGGAGAGAAAGAGGGGAGAAGGGGGAGGGAGAGAAAGAGGGAAGAGGGGGAGGGAGAGAAAGAGGGGGAGAGGGGGAGGGAGAGAAAGAGGGGGAGGAAGGGGGAGGGAAGAGAAAGAGGGTGGGAAAGGGAGGGAGAGAAAAAGGGGGAGAGGGAGAGGGAGAGAAAGAGGAGGAGAGGGGGAGGGAGAGAAAGGAAGGGGGGAGAGGGAGGAGGGAGGAAGAAAGAGGGGGGAAAGGGGGAGGGAGAGAAAAAGGGGGGAGAGGGGGAGGGAGAGAAAGAGGGGGAGAGGGGGAGGGAGAGAAAAAGGGGAGAGGGGGTGGGAGAGAAAGAGGGGGAGGGAGAGAAAGAGGGAGGAGGAAGGGGGGAGGGAGAGAAAGAGGGGAAGGGAGAGAAAGAGGGGGAGAGAGGGGAGGAGAGAGAAAGAGTGGGAGAAGGGGAGGGAGAGAAAAAGGGGGAGAGGGGGGAGGGAGGAAGAAAGAGGAGGAGGAGGGGGAGGGAGAGAAAAAGGGGGAGAGGGAGAGGGAGAGAAAGATGGGGAGAGGGGGAGGGAGAGAAAAAGGGGAGAGGGGGAGGGAGAGAAAGAGGGGGAGAGGGGGAAGGAAAGAGAAAAAGGGGTAGAGGGGGAGGGAGAGAAAGAGGGGGAGGAGGGGGAGGGAGAGAAAGAGGGGTAGAGTAGGGGGGGGAGAGAAGAGAGGGGAGAGGGAGGAGGGAGAGAAAAAGGGGGAGGGAGGGAGGGGGGAGAGGGGGGAAAGAGAAAAGGGAAAGGGAGAAAGAGAGAGAGAAATAGGGAGAGTGAAAAAGGAGGGAAGGAGGGAGAGAGAGAGAGGTAAGGAGAAAGAAAAAGGTGGGGGGGAGAGAAGAGAGAGGGGAGGAAGGGAGGGAGAGAGTTGTTTGTTTGCTTTCTTCCTGTATCCATCCCTTTTGTTTCTTCCCTCCTTTATCCATTTTCTTCCTTTTCTATCTTTGCATTAATTCCATCTCCAGCTCTTCTCTGCCTCCCGAACGGTTTTCATCACCATAATCACCCCCATAATCATCATAACCATCACCATAAAATACCGTATTCATCATAACCATCAGCATAATCACCCCCGTATTCATCATAACCATCACCATAAAAAAACGTATTCATCATAGCCATCAGCATAACCACAATCGTTACCATAGCCATCACCATAACCATCAGTATACTTATCACCATAATCATAATCACCATAACTATCACAACCATCAACATAATCACTATGATAATCACCACTAAAAAACATAACCATCACCATAACCATCATAATACCTCAATCGTCTCTGATCATCACCATACTCCCGAACATACTCCCCACCATTTCCCCCCCCCACACTCCACACCACCACTCCCCCACCCACACACACCCCCACACCCCTCTTCTGCTCTGCCGCACCACCACTCGCCACACCGCACTCCCCCCACACCTCCCTCACCACACTCCCCCCACACCCCTCACCACACTCCTCCCACACACACACCCACACCCACTCACCACACTCCCCCACACCCCTCACCCACACTCCCCTACCACACCCCCTCACCACACTTGTCCCACACCCCTCACGCCACACTCCCAACACCACACATACCCCCACACCCCTCACCACACACCCCACCATAACCCCCCCCCCCCTCCTCAACGAGCATCATCGGCACCCCAATGCCCTCGCGTGACGTCACCACAGGCACTCGGATCCCCCCCCCCTCCCCCCCCGGCACCCCACGAGCGAGAGAACAAGCAAAAACGCTGCCGAGATTTTAAGACTGCAATTTGCAAAGAGGTACTGGACTAAGGGGGGGAGGGGGGGAGGGGGGAAAGAGGGGGATGAGAGGGGTAGTGACTTAGGGGGTGGGAGGGGGGGAGAAAGAGGAGGATGAGAGGGGTAGAGAGTGGGGGAAGGAGGAGAAGGGAAGGAAGAGGGGGATGAGAGAGGGGTAGAGGGGAAGAGGAGGAAGGAGGGGGAGAGGGGGAGGAAGAAGGGAGAGAGAAAAGCAGGAAGAAAGAGGGGAGAAAGAGAGGGGGAAAGAGAGGGAGAAGGGAGAGAGAAAAGCAGGAAGAAAGAGGGGCGAAAGAGAGGGAGGAGGGAGGGAGAGGGGGATAGAAGAAAGGGGGAGAGAAAAGCAGAAAGAAAGAAGAGAAAGAAATGGAGGAGGGGGAGGGGAGAGAGGAGAAGAGAGAGAGAGAAAAGTAGAAAGAAAGAGGGAAGAGGGACGAATGCCGTGGTCCCGGAGAAAGGATAAGGGGGGAGGCGGGGGATGAGAAAGAACAAGAGAAGTGGAAGAGAAGGAGAGGAGGTGGGGTAAAGGGTGGAATAAGGAGGAGGGAGGGGAGGGAGGGGGAGGGGGGAAAGGCAAAAAAGGGGGAGGGGGGGAGGAGAGAAGGGGAAGAGGAGGAGAGGAGGCCGGGAAAAGGTTGGATTAAGAAGGAGAGGAGGGAAGGAGGAGGGGAAGGAGGAGAGAAGGGGAAAGGGAGGAAGGGGAGGAGGAGGAGAGGGAGGTGGGGAAAAGGGTGGAAAAGGAGGGGGGAAGAGAAGAGGAGGAGGGAGGAGGAGGAGAAGGAAGAGGAAGAGGAGGAGAGGAGGTGGGGAAAGAGGTGGATTAAAGAGGAGGGGGAGGAGGGGGGAAGGGGAAAGGGAGGGAGAGGAGGAGGAGGAGGAGGAGGAGGTGGGGAAAAGGGTGGACCAAGGAGGAGGGAGGGAAGGGAGGGGGAGGAGGAGAGGAGGTGGGGAAAAGGATGGAATAAGGAGGGGGGAAGGGAAGAGGAGGGGGAGAAGGAGAGAAGGGGGAGAGGAGAGGGGGGCAGCAGACGGGTCGGGTCGTCTGACCAGCGGTCGTCAGCTTGATCCCATAAAGCGAGATGATGATGGTCAGCGTCCAGCCTGCGAGGCATGACCACCGCATGACCATTGCATGACCACCGCATGACCTCTCCTGGCTCCACGCGCTCGCCGCCCGCCGCCTTCACGCCCAAACGCCTACACTTCCGGTTATCTATTTCTGGCCGGGATGCTGCCATAATCTTCTCCGAGGCCGATTGTCAAATTCGTCATAAACGGAGACAAATTTACCTGAAAATACGGCTGAAGGCGGGATCCTTTTCCTCCTTTGTCTCTGGCTTTATCGTCGCCTCATCTTTCCCTTCATCTCTTTCTTTTCCTCTCTCTTGTTCTCTTTATCCTCGGCCCTCAGTGATAATAGGAGGATCTTTTATTACTGTGATTATCTTTCCTCCTGCTGTTTCTGATGTTATTATTGCTGCTTCTCCTTTCCCTTCTCTTTCACACTATTTCTATTATTTTTTATCTCTTTTCCTCCTCTTCTTCTTCCTCATGTCTCCTTTTTCCATCTCCTCTTTCCGTCTTTCTTCTATCTTCTCTTTCACCTCCTACCGCTCATCACTTTATTACTCACCCACTGCCCTTTTATTACTCCTTCTGTTTTATTTTCATTATTTTTTAATATCTTCCTTTCCACCTCCGTCTTTCTACACTTCATGCAGCTGTTCCTCCTATCTTCTATCCTCTTCACTTGTATTTTATTCTTCTCTTTCCTTCTCATGCAGTCTCTCCCAATATCCTTCCTCCTTCCCATCCTCTTTTTTCCTCTTCCTCCATTTTTCTATCCCTCTTTTCCTCTCCCTCCTCTTTCTCTTTCCCTCTCTTCCTCCTTCATTTATTTGTTCAAGTTCTCCCACTAGAACGTCCTCCGTTCACCCCTCCATCCTTCCTTCCCCAATCCCACCTCCTGCTCTCCAACCCATCCCCCAGATACCCTCCAGTGTCCTTCCCTTGGTTCCTCTCCCTCTCTCTGTCCCTCCCCTAGGCCCCCTTCTCCCTGTCCCTCCTCTAGGCCCCCTCTCCCTGTCCCTCCCCTCGTTCCTGGCTCACCTCCCTCTCCCCAGCCTTCCACATGGTTCCTCCCCCGATGCCTTCCCCAACCCCTTACCTTGCTCCTTCTCCTGGTCCCTCCCGAGTCCCCAGGATCCTCCTCCGAATCCCTACCCCTTCATTCATCCCCTATTCCTTCCCCCTACCCCTTCCCCCAAGCTCCTCCCCTAGCCCCTCACCCTGCTCCCTCCCCTCGATCCCTCCCCTTGTCCCCATCCCCCACCCCTGGCTCTTCCCCTAGCCCCTGGACCAGGTTCCTCCCCTCGCTCCCTTCCCTTGGTCCCTTCCCCCACCCCTGGCTCTTCCCCTAGCCGCTCCCCCTCCTTCCTCCCCCTGAATCCTTCCCTTGTCCCCATCCCCCACCCCTGGCTCCTCCCCTAGCCCCTCCCCCTGGTTCCTCCCCCAGGCAACTCGTGATCTATGCCTCCAACACCCTCTAATCGCCCAGCCTGTCCGCACGCCACGACCTGCCGCTTGTCCGTCAGCTCGTCCGCAGCCTGGGGGTGGGACGGAGGTGGTGGCGAAGGGGGAAGAAGGGGAGGGGGGGAGAGACCGTGCCTTCAAAGGGGGTAGGGGACGGAGGTGGTGGCGAAGGGGGAAGAAGGGGAGGGGGGGAGAGACCGTGCCTTCAAAGGGGGTAGGGGACGGAGGTGGTGGCGAAGGGGGAAGAAAGGGAGGGAGGGGAGAGACCGTGCCTTCAAAGGGGGTAGGGGATGAGGTTGGGTGAGGGGGTGGGTTATATGGTGTGGGCGAGGGGCAGGGCGGTGATGCATGGTAGGGTGATGTATTGGAAAAGTGATGTCGGGGCATTGTGGTGGAGAAGGATCGTGCAGTCGCATTCTGGTAGCGTTCGGTGGCAATGCTTTTGTAATTTTCTTCTTCTTCACTTCTCTCTCTCTCTCTCTCTCTCTCTCTCTCTCTCTCTCTCTCTCTCTCTCTCTCTCTCTCTCTCTCTCTCTCTCTCTCTCTCTCTCTCTCTCTCCCATCTGTCTGTCTTTCTCTTTCTCTTTATCTCTCTTTTATGGAACATGTTACCAGATAATTATAAGAGTCATTAATAGCTTTTGTAATTTCAAAACGAAATTTAAAAAGAACACCTATTAAATAATCAACTGTAGATATGAATGTATTTATGTAAAGAATATGACCATTGTAATTAATGGAATAAAAAATGTTTTGACTTTGACTTTGACTCTCTCTCTCTCTCTCTCTCTCTCTCTCTCTCTCTCTCTCTCTCTCTCTCTCTCTCTCTCTCTCTCTCTCTCGCTCTCTCTCTCTCTCTCTCTTCTCTCTCTCTCTCTCTCTCTCTCTCTCTCTCTCTCTCTCTCTCTCTCTCTCGTATATATATATATATATATATATATATATATATATAAAAATATATATATATATATATATATATATATATATATATATATATATATATATATATATATATATATATATATATATCTCTCTCTCTCTCTCTCTCGATCTGTCTGTCTGTCTCTCTCTCTCTTATATCTCTCTCTCTCTCTCTCTCTCTCTCTCTCTCTCTCTCTCTCTTCATCTCTCTCTCTCTCTCTCTCTCTCTCTCTCTCCTCTCTCTCTCTCGCTCTCTCTCTCTCTCTCTCTCTCTCTCTCTCTGTATGATCATTATCATCGGTGTCGTTATTGCTCTTGCTGTTACTGTTATGTTACTGTTGGTATTATTATTGTTGTTATATATTGTTGTTACTATTAGTATTACTACTTCTCCTGCTACTATTATCATTGTTACTACCACTACTTCTTCTACTACTATTACCATTGCTACTAATTCTACTCCTACTATTACTATTACTACCACTACTTCTACTACTTCTACTTCTACTACTACTACTACTATTACTATTACTGCTACTTCTGATTCTACTACTACTATTACTATTGTCATTACTACCACCACCACTACTACTACTACTACTACTACTACTACTACTACTACTACTACTACTACTACTACTACTACTACTACTACAATTACTACTACTTCTAATTCTATCATTACTATTATTATTATTATTGTTATTATTTTTATTATTAGTATTAGTATTAGTATTACTACTGCTACTACCCTTACTACCATTACTACTATTACACTACTACTCTTATTGTTATCATCATTACTATCATCATCATAGTTGTTGTTCTTGTTGTTACTGTTGCTGTTATTATCGTTATGATCCTTAATTGTAGAAGTAGTATCATTAGCATTTGTTTAAGTTATGATGTTACTGCCTATTAATCCAATTTTAACTTATGATTATTGTTACCGTCCTTGCTATTATTATGATTAACACCATTGCAGTTTTTATTGTCGTCTTGATCAATATTAATACAGTTTTCATTATCATCATTGATGCCAGATCCAGCATTACTGTTATCACCGTTATTGTAAATATTGTTGTTGGTGTCTCTATCATTATCGTAATTTCTATCAACATTGTCTTTGTATTCATCATTTTTTAAAGAGAAAAAAGGAAAAACGAGCAAATAGAAATGAAAAGTGAAACAAGATTAAGAAGAAAAAGAGGAAGAGCCAAAAGCCACACACGAAGAGGAAGACAAAGAAAGCGGAGGTGATGGAGAAGAACGAGAAGAGGCGAGAGAGGGGAAGAAGAGGACAGGCCCGGATCGCCGCCCAACAAAGGAAGTCGAGCGCCCGCAAAAACCCCGCCCGCGCACAAAGGAACAATAAGACCTCCGTTAACTGTTAAGACAAAAATAAGGAGGATAATGACGACGTTAATGTCACAATGGAGCCGATGCGAGCGAGCGTCGGCGCGGCGCATGCGTAGCGACAGCCTATTGTCTCGCCGTGGATTTATCCTGAGAGACGTCTTCTGCGCGAATGGGCGATGGGCGCTCGCTGTTCACTCCTCATCCTCCATTCCCCGTTCGCTCTCCTCCCTCTGGCTCCCTCGGCCTCCCCTCCCTCTGGCTCCCTCGGCCTCCCCTCCCTCTGGCTCCCTCGGCCTCCCCTCCCTTCACTCCCTTCCCTTGCCCGCGATCTCCTCGCCGTCCCCTTCACTCGGTCTCCATTCCTCCTGTTCCCTTTGGTACCCTCCCGGTGCTGTCTTCGGACTCCGCCTTCCCCTAGTTTTATTCCTTCGTCTTCCTTCCCTCATTCTTCCTTCGATCTACCCATTTCCTTTGGCTTTCACCCTTCTTCCTCCCTTTAGCCTCCTAACTTTCCCCTCTCTTTAACCCCATTTCTCCCACTCCCCTCGCCTCTCCGTCTCCTCACTATTATTTACTTTACACCTTTCGTCCCCCAACCGCTAGTCACTTTCCTTCGGTCTCCACTT
>NC_091582.1:10827532-10842532 GCF_042767895.1 Penaeus vannamei
GGGGCGAGAGGGCGAGGTGTTCGAGGCAGAGGGACCGGAGAAGGAGGAGAGGGAGGGAGGTTCGAGGGTGAGGAGCTGATCGGGGCGAGAGGGCGAGGTGTTCGAGGGAGAGGGACCGGAGAGCGAAGAGAGGGAGGGAGGTTCGAGGGTGAGGAGCTGATCGGGGCGAGAGGGCGAGGTGTTCGAGGGAGCGGGACCGAGGAGCGAAGGGAGGGAGGGAGCTTCGAGGGTGAGGAGCTGATCGGGGCGAGAGGGCGAGGTGTGCGAGGGAGAGGGACCGGAGAGCGAAGAGAGGGAGGGAGGTTCGAGGGTGAGGAGCTGATCGGGGCGAGAGGGCGAGGTGTTCGAGGGAGAGGGACCGGAGAGCGAAGAGAGGGAGGGAGGTTCGAGGGTGAGGAGCTGATCGGGGCGAGAGGGCGAGGTGTTCGAGGGAGAGGGACCGGAGAGCGAAGAGAGGGAGGGAGGTTCGAGGGTGAGGAGCTGATCGGGGCGAGAGGGCGAGGTGTTCGAGGCAGAGGGACCGGAGAGCGAAGAGAGAGAGGGAGGTTCGAGGGTGAGGAGCTGATCGGGGCGAGAGGGCGAGGTGTTCGAGGGAGAGGGACCGGAGAAGGAGGAGAGGGAGGGAGGTTCGAGGGTGAGGAGCTGATCGGGGCGAGAGGGCGAGGTGTTCGAGGCAGAGGGACCGGAGAACGAGGAGAGGGAGGGAGGTTCGAGGATGAGGAGCTGATCGGGGCGAGAGGGCGAGGTGTTCGAGGGAGAGGGACCGGAGAGCGAAGAGAGGGAGGGAGGTTCGAGGGTGAGGAGCTGATCGGGGCGAGAGGGCGAGGTGTTCGAGGGAGAGGGACCGGAGAGCGAAGAGAGGGAGGGAGGTTCGAGGGTGAGGAGCTGATCGGGGCGAGAGGGCGAGGTGTTCGAGGGAGAGGGACCGGAGAAGGAGGAGAGGGAGGGAGGTTCGAGGGTGAGGAGCTGATCGGGGCGAGAGGGCGAGATGTTCGAGGGAGAGGGACCGGAGAAGGAGGAGAGGGAGGGAGGTTCGAGGGTGAGGGGCTGATCGGGGCGAGAGGGCGAGGTGTTCGAGGGAGGGGGACGGGAGAGCAAAGAGAGGGAGGGAGGCTCGAGGGTGAGGATCTGAACGGGGCGAGAGGGCGAGGTGATCGAGGGAGAGGGACCGGAGAAGGAGGATATGGAGGGTGGTTCGGGGGTGAGGAGCTGATCGGGGCGAGAGGGCGAGGTGTTCGAGGGAGAGGGACCGGAGAGCGAAGAGAGGGAGGGAGGTTCGAGGGGTGAGGAGCTGATCGGGGCGAGAGGGGCGAGGTGTTCGAGGGAGAGGGACCGGAGAAGGAGGAGAGGGAGGAGGTTCGAGGGTGAGGAGCTGATCGGGGCGAGAGGGCGAGGTGTTCGAGGGAGAGGGAGCGGAGGAGGAGGAGAGGGAGAGAGGTTCGAGGGTGAGGAGCTGCTCGGGGCGAGACGGCAAGGTGTTCGAGGGAGAGGGACCGGAGAAGGAGGAGAGGGTGGGAGGTTCGAGGGTGAGGAGCTGATCGGGGCGAGAGGGCGAGGTGTTCGAGGCAGAGGGACCGGAGAAGGAGGAGAGGGAGGGAGGTTCGAGGGTGAGGAGCTGATCGGGGCGAGAGGGCGAGGTGTTCGAGGCCGAGGGACCGGAGAACGAAGAGAGGGAGGGAGGTTCGAGGGTGAGGAGCTGATCGGGGCGAGAGGGCGAGGTCTTAGCCCGAGGTGGAGTGTAAAGGCCGAGACTGAGGAAGACGTTGGACGCGAACCATTTTTTGCGTGAAAACTGTGACGGAAATCTGGTGACCTGTCTCTCCAAGGTACTTAAAGACGTCCATGTACCTTTAAGACTTATGTGTACCTTTAAAGCTTATGTATACCTTTAAGACTTATGTGTACCTTTAAAGCTTATGTATACCTTTAAGACTTATGTATACCTTTAAAGCTTATGTATACTTTTAAGACTTATGTGTACCTTTAAAGCTTATGTATACCTTTAAGACTTATGTGTACCTTTAAGACATGAATACCTTTAAGACGTACACCTTTAAGACTTATGTATACCTTTAAAGCTTATGTATACCTTTAAGACATGAATACCTTTAAGACGTACACCTTTAAGACTTATGTATACCTTTAAAGCTTATGTATACCTTTAAGACTTATGTATACCTTTAAAGCTTATGTATACTTTTAAGACTTATGTATACCTTTAAAGCTTATGTATACCTTTAAGACTTATGTATACCTTTAAAGCTTATGTATACCTTTAAGACTTATGTATACCTTTAAAGCTTATGTATACCTTTAAGACTTATGTATACCTTTAAAGCTTATGTATACTTTTAAGACGTATGTGTACCTTTAAAGCTTATGTATACCTTTAAGACTTATGTGTAGCTTTAAAGCTTATGTATACCTTTAAGACATGTGTACCTTTAAAGCTTATGTATACCTTTAAGACTTATGTATACCTTTAAGACGTACACCTTTAAAGCTTATGTATACCTTTAAGACATGTGTACCTTTAAAGCTTATGTATACCTTTAAGACTTATGTATACCTTTAAAGCTTATGTTTACTTTTAAGACATGTGTACCTTTAAAGCTTATGTATACCTTTAAGACATGTGTACCTTTAAAGCTTATGTTTGCTTTTAAGACTTATGTATACCTTTAAGACTTATGTGTACCTTTAAAGCTTATGTATACCTTTAAGACATGTGTACCTTTAAAGCTTATGTATACTTTTAAGACTTATGTATACCTTTAAAGCTTATGTATACTTTTAAGACATGTGTACCTTTAAAGCTTATGTATACCTTTAAGATTTATGTATACCTTTAAAGCTTATTTATACCTTTAAGACTTATGTATACCTTTAAGACTTATGTATACCTTTAAGACGTACACCTTTAAAGCTTATGTATACCTTTAAGACATGTGTACCTTTAAAGCTTATGTATACCTTTAAGACTTATGTATACCTTTAAGACGTACACCTTTAAAGCTTATGTATACCTTTAAAGCTTATGTATACCTTTAGGACATGTATACCTTTAAGACGTACACCTTTCAGACTTATGTATACCTTTGACATGTACACCTCTAAGACTTATGTATACCTTCAAGACACACATTAAGACTTCTGTGTAGCATTAAGGCCTGTGTAGCATTAAGACTTTTATGTCACCTTAAGACTTCTGTGTACTTTTAAGATTTCTCTGTAGGTTTAAGACTATGTACCTTGAGTCCTCCTTTCCCAATTCCTGTTCTTCCTTAAATCAGATACCGTCGGAAGGACATGTCAGTAGCGAATAAAGTTGACCAAGCTGAGATTATGCGCAATATCACCTTTAACTCCCCCCCCCCCCACCCCCACCCCGTCCCCTGTCGCCTGCCCTTGCCTCAGTGCTCATCCCCCCTTCCTGCCCCCTGCCCTTACCTCCATGCCCCCCTGGCCTGGGCTTGCCTCGACGCGCCCCTTGCGCTTGCAGGGGACCTTGTCCTACCCTGAGTGATTTCAGGGCCTCTCCCCGAGCGCCCACAAGCGTAAAAAAGTTGAAACCTTGTGCTATTATGTAAAGGTCCTTTGACATTTAGATTATGAGAGCAGCTTCTACCGCACATTTCTGGAACCGATTTCATCTGGATTTAGATTCCAACAATGGCGGCGAGGTCTGGCCGACGCCGTGAGTGAGACGAGCCCTTGGAGCGGTGCGTCGGCGGCCCAGGGACGGCCCTCCGAGGGGAGGCCGCAGCAGGCAGGGCGCCCTGTCTTAACACGTGTCATTATGGGGCAGATGCTGACACTGAGACATAACAGTTGTCGTCATTGACCATTTTTTTAGCTTTTTTTTCTAGTGTCACCATGGCCGCGGGGATCCTGCACGGCGGAGGGACTGTCCCTTGTGTCCTGGGAACTGTCAACCGTCGCCCTCTTTCCCGCGGGCGCCGCACATGTGCCGGGCGGCCCTTGCGCGACGCCTGTGCTGGCCGCCCTCCGCCCCAGCAGGGTATGGGACATTCCTCGCATCCTGGTTGTCCCTGCCAGCCACCTCGTCCGCGTCCCTCGAGGAGTCCTCTGTTCGCCCCGCGGATCGCCGTCGCCACGATCGATATTGCGATCACTATAATCTCCCTGATCGCCGCCCACGTCATCACCACCACCAAGGCCCCGCCCACCTCCGCCACCTCCACAGCGACCGCCCAACGTCCATCCACACTACCAGCCTCGCCCGCACGCATTCCGGACGACCCTCCGCCTTCGCCGCCCACAGGAGCCACGGCGGGGACCACGGCTTTGGGCGCCGATCCCAATCTGCTCGGACGAAGCGACTGCTCTTCTCTGTCTGAATTTATGCGTGAAATGAGAATTCTGGCGAACCATACCGGGGGTGGGGGGGGGAGGAGGAGACTAAGGGAGGAGGGAGGCCGGAGAAAAGGGGGATAGGGGAGGGGGGGGGGGAGAACGGAGGTACTTTGACCATTTTGTGAATCGGCCGATTTCACTATTTCGTCCGCTGTGCCCGCTTCAGATTTATCTCAATAGAATCACTAACGTCATCTTTTTGGGAAAGTGTTTTGGAAATTACTGTGGTGGCAGAGGAGCCCGAATATTACGATGTCACCGCTGACAGTTACATAAACATTACATGACAGCCACAACAGTATTATTATCAGCACAATTATTATCGTTGTCGTTATCATGATCATTGCCATTATCTTCTTTAATCATTATCAATGGTATCATAATGAATATCATTATTATCATTATCATCATCATTACTATTATCATCATCATCATTACTAATATCATCATCATCATTACTATTATCATCATCATCATTACTATTATCATCATCATTATTACTATTATCATCATCATCATTACTATTATCATCATCATCATTACTATTATCATCATCGTCATTACTGTTATCATCATCATCATTACTGTTATCATCATCATCATTACTATTATCATCATCATCATTACTATGATCATTAATGTCATTACTGTTATTATTATCATTATCATTTTTATCATTTTTATCATTATTATTGTTGTTGTTGTTGTTGCTGTTATAATTATCATTGTTATTATCATCATTATCGTTATTGTTTATTGCAGTTATGATTAATGATTTTTGTTACTGTTGTTATTACTATCATTTTTACTTTTTATTATCATCATTATCATTTTTATTGTTATCATTATTATTAGTAGTTATATCATCATCACTGTTATCATTATTAATATTAATTATTTATATATTGATTATTAATATCATTATTTTTTCTATTATCATCATCATCATTCTTATTATCATCATTATCATATTTAATAATATTTTTATCATCAATATGATAATTATTAGTGTAATTGTCATTATAGTTATTATCATTATTATCAATTTTATTATCAGTGTCATTATTATCGTCATTATCATCAATACCGTTATTACTACTATTATCACCATTGTTATCGTGATCATTATTATCTTTATTATCATTATTAATATCATCAATCATTATTATGATCGTAATTGTTATTATCATTATTACTATCATTAATCATTATTATCATAATAATTGTTATTATCATTAGTATTGCTGTTATCATTATTAATGTTATTATTGTTAGTGTTATTATCTTTATTATTACTATTATCATTGCATTTGTTACTTACATCCTCTTTATCGTGATCATTATCATCATTGCTTGCATTCTAATTATTGTTGTTGTTGTTTTTACTATCATTGCTGCTCCTATTGTTATTATCACTATTATCATTATCATCAATTTTATCCCTTTTATTCTAATTGCCATATTATCGACATTGTCATTATCATGATCTGATCTTATAGTTACTATCATTACTATCATTATCATTGCTATCACCATCATCATTACAATCATTTTCATCTTTATAAAGATAGAGGAAGAGTGAGCGAGTGAGTGAGAGAGAGAGAGAGAGAGAGAGAGAGAGAGAGAGAGAGAGAGAGAGAGAGAGAGAGAGAGAGAGAGAGAGACAGACAGAGGCGGAAACAGAAAAAGACATAGACAGACAGATAGATAGACAAGTATACTGGCTGGCAAAGGCAGAGTAAGAGAGAGGGGGCGAGGGAGGAAGGGAATAATCAGAGAAATCAGTTTGCCAAGTCCCCAGTTGGCCAGCTGATTCCACGCGCACATAAGACCTGCTGTGCGTGGTGGGTAAGAGAGGAGCGGTGAAGTCGGCGGCTGAGGTACAGACGCGTAGGCAGTAAGGGCGGCAAGGGAAAAGCCGGCTTCGAGGGGTTCCGGGCGGCGAGAAATAACTCATTTTAACGAACGTTGCAGCCACCCCGAGGGCAGAAACCGATCAGTCGGCGGCGTCTGGATAGTATCGCGGCAGCCCCTTGTGTCACTTTTGGCAGCTCGTCCTCTTTTTTCTATGACGTGCATGCTAATTTTCGTCTTCGGATTTTGTTCTTTGTGTTTGGTTATTCGGACGTGATTCGACATGCAAGACCACAAAAGTCTTTGATAAATGATAGAAAATTCATATGTATAGCCTGTTTTGAGTATTCAAGGCGGTATTGACGTATTAAATATATAAATCAGTGGAATCATATTTAATACGTTATACTACTAGTAGACCAGACCTGAGAAGTAGAAATATTTTTAATCCCAGAAACTAAATGTAAACACGGAAGAATTCAAGTAAGGTGAAAGATCACCCGCATAAATCATATTAATACTGCTGATGATAAAAGTAATAATGCTGATAATAATGGTAATGATAATGATAATTATAATAATAATAAGAAGAATGATGATAATAATAATAATAATAACCATAATGAAAATAGTAATAATTCTTATGATGATGATAACAAGATAACAACAATAATAATAACAATGATAAAGATGACTGAAGTACAATACCAGCTGGCTGCACGTTCCTGCCCTGGCATGGAAAAGTTCATGAGATATTTCCCCAAGAAACAAAAGTCAGAAAGCGCTGGCAGTTCGTTCGTGTCGGCTGCGACCAGTAGCAAAAATACGAAGCAGCAGCGATACCCGTCCTGAATATGTTATGAAAGGAAAATGTGAAAGGTTACATTCTTCTTTAAAGTCCTCGCCTTCCTTGGCACACCTGAATGTAATTTTGCTTTACAGCTTGCCCACTGCGAGTCAGAAACATTTATTTCGGGCATGCATTAGTATTAAATTAATGTTACCTTTGCAGAACTGAAGAAATTAGCATGCGATAGTTAAAGTCGCCGAGAACTGTCATGCTGAGAGACGATCCCGAAAGAGAAGCGGGATGAAATCAGTGATATTATCAGCGTGATTAATCCTACCCCCTACACCGCCTCGCCGGCCCTCACAGACCGCCGGGGGCCGCATGCCAGGCCGCATACAGCCCCCCGAGGCCGCATGCCAGACCCCAGACGACCCACGACGTGCCCCTCCACCCAGCCTCGTCGGCCTCACGAGATCCCCCGAGAGCGGAAAAAGCGCGGATGCTGCAGATGCCGGAGCGATCCATTAGCATCCTCGGCCTGGCGATGCACCTCCTCGAGCGGGTCGTGACCGCGTCGCTCGGCTGGCACGGGAGGAATCCGCACGGACCTCGACCTGACCCGCTCGGGCCGCCCTGGGCGAGGGGGGGGGGACGAAGGAGGGGGAGGAGAAGGAGGAGGAGGAGGAAAAGGAGGGGGGGGAGAAGAAGGAGGAGGAGGAGCAGGTGTAGGAGGAAAATGAGGGGGAGAAGGAGGAGGAGGAGGAGTAGGTGTAGGAGGAAAATGAAGAGGAGGAGTAGAAGAAGGAAGACGAGGAACAGGTGTAGGAGGAAAAGGAGGAGGAGGTGAAGGAGAAGGGAAAAGGAGGTCCAGAAGAAGAAGGAAGGGGTGGAGGAGAGAAAGAAAGAACAGAGGTGGGATGTTTGGGAAAAGAAAGGAAAGCTGGAAGGTGAGAGGAACAGAAGAAGAAGCAAAAGAAGATGAGAAGGAGGAGGAGGAAAACAAGGCACAGAAAGAAGAAGCGTAGGAGAAGAACGAAGAAAAAGAAGAGAAGGAAGGACCGTAAAGCAAGACACCCAACAAAAGGGAGAAAATGAATTGAAAAGAAAGAGAGGAAATGGAAGAAGGAAATGGAGAAGCAACTACTACTAGAAGAAGAGAAGGAGAAGAGAGACGCAGACGTGGATGGTGGAGAAGCAGGCACTAAGGAAGCGGAGAAAGACTTGAAAGAATAACAAACAGGAGACGTAAAGGGGAGAAGCAAAATGAATAACAAGTAAATGCAAATAAGTGGGGGAGTAGAAACAAATAAAAGAAAAACAACAAAACCTGTTCAAGAAACGCTGCGTAAAGAGGAATTAGAAAGAGGAGGAAGAAATGTATGAACAAGTAAAAATAAGAAATAAAAGATAAATAGCAAACATATAACGGTAATAAGCGATGGGAAAGTAACATAATTATGCAGATGATTCATGAATTGGTAATAAAGAAATCAAATATTCATTTTAGAAGATAATGGCGCTTTGAAACGAACGCGCCGAAAAGGGCATAAAGCTAATCAAACAGACAGATAGACAGTTAGACAGACTGACAGACAGAGAGGCAGACAGACAGACAAACAGACTGATGGATAGACAGAGGGGGAGGCAGATAGACAGACAAATAGACTGACAGACAGACAGAGAAGCAGCTAAACAGACTGATGGATAGACAGAGGGGCAGACAGACAGACAAATAGACTGACAGAGAGACAGACAGACAGACTGATGGATAGACAGAGGGGCAGGCAGACAGACAGACAAAGAGGCTGACAGACAGAGAGGCAGACAGACAGACAAACAGACTGACGGATAGACAGAGAGGCAGGCAGACAGACAGACAAACAGACAAACAGACATACTGATAAACAAATAGAGAGGGAGAGAGACACACATAAAGACAGACAGACAGACAAACAGATTGAAAGAGAGGCAGACAGACTGAAAGACAGAGAGAGAGAGCGGCAGACAGCCAGACAAACATACAGACTGATAAACAGAGAGGTAGGCAGACAGCCAGACAAACAGACAGACTAATAGACAGATAGAGAGGCAGGCAGACAGACAGACTAATGGAAGACAACAGCTGGTGATTGGGAATAATAAGGTCCAGGCGGTGGAGGCTGACGCAGCGCAACATCCAAATGCATTTTTTTTTAAAATCTAATTTTGACGTATTTTTGCCGTCAATCTGCGGGTGCTCGCCTCAAGCTGTGCAAATTAGGGCTAAGCTGTTCTCAAGGAGTTTGAACTGCCTTGATGTATATTCAGCTGAGACGTTAACTCTCTCTCTATCTATCTATCTCTCTATCTATCTATCTCTCAGTCTCTCTTTCTCTTTCTCTCTTTTTCTTGCTCTCGCTCTTTCTCTCTCTCTTTCTCATTCTCTCTCTCTCTCTCTCTCTCTCTCTCCCTCTCTCTCTCTCTCTCTCTCTCTCGCTCTCGCTCTCGCTCTCTCTCTCTCTCTCTCTCTCTCTCTCTCGCTCTCTCTCTCGCTCTCTCTCTCTCTCTCTCTCGCTCTCGCTCTCGCTCTCGCTATTTCTCTCTTTTTCTTTCTCTTTCTCTTTCTCTTTCTCTTTCTCTCGTAACCTCTCTCTCTCTCGCTCTCGCTCAGGCTAATGACATAAACAACAGTATTTCTCTCCTCTCTCGCGCTCTCGCCTGCCGCCCAAATATAAACATATATATATATAACCTTAAACAAACATACAAACATATATAAACATATATATATACCATTTTTATACGTAAACCATCTCACTCTCTCTCTCTTTAAACTCGCTCTCTCTGCTCTCGCTCTCTCTCTTTCTCGCGCTCTCTATTTCTCTGTCGCTCCTTCTCTCTCTCTCCTCTCTCTCTCTCTCTCTCTCTCTCTCTCTCTCTCTCTCTCTCTCTCTCTCTCTCTCTCTCTCTCTCGCTCTCTCTGCCTCTTTTTCTCGCTCTCTCGCTCTCTCTTGCTCTCTCTCTCTCTCGCTATCTCTCTCTCTCTCTCTCTCTCTCTCTCTCTCTCTCTCTCTCTCTCTCTCTCTCTCTCTCTCTCTCTCTCTCTCTCTCTCTCTCTCTCTCTCTCTCTCTCGCTCGCTCTCTCTCCTTTGTGTCTCTCTCTCTCCGTCTTTCTCTCTCTCTCTCTCTCTCTCTCTCTCTCTCTCTCTCTCTCTCTCTCTCTCTCTCTCTCTCTCTCTCTCTCTCTCTCTCCCGCTCGCTCGCTCGCTCGCTCTCTCTCCTTTCTCTCTCTCTCTCTCTCTCTCTCTCTCTCTCTCTCTCTCTCTCTCTCTCTCTCTCTCTCTCTCTCTCTCTCTCTCTCTCTCTCTCTCTCTCTCTCTCTCTCAGCTGTTTATGCAAATAGCTTTTAAAAAGTAAACTGTCGATGCATCAAATAGCTTGCATTAGTAACGGTAATGTCGTTTTCAGTTTATTTTTCTCTTTGCTTTGAGATTTTGAGACGGCGAAGAAATAAAAATATAAGATAAAATAAGATAAAATAAAAAAATAAGATAAAAAAATATATAAAAATAACAGATGATGAATAAAAACATATTGAATAAAAACAGATGATGAATAAAAACGATTTTAGATTCTTGCAGATTACGCATTATGTTTCTATCAGTTAGCATTATTATTCTGTTCTTTCTTTGTTTACATTCTCTTATACTCTGTTACTCAAGCTACATTTTCTTTTTCTTTTTCTTTTTTTCTTTTTTTGCACTTATATGAGGCGAAGATGCAAACAGGACGTAGATTTTAATGAACGCAGGTGCAGCATCTTGGCGGGAGAACACCATCGGCTTCCGGAAACAAAATGGCGACTCGAATGCCCGCCACGTTGGATTCGCGGCGATCTGATGTCTTCTTCCTTGTCTTTGCAATATCTTCATTTCACCCACATGTCTTTTTTTCTGAAGTTTGTTTATTTGTTGGTGCTCTGTTGTGTGTATGTGTTTCTCTGCGGGGTGTAGTAGAGAGAGAGAGAGAGAGAGAGAGAGAGAGAGAGAGAGAGAGAGAGAGAGAGAGAGAGAGAGAGAGAGAGAGAGAGAGAGAGAGAGAACGGGAAGATCAGATTGGAATTCGAGAGCGTATCGCCATAACAGCTGTTAAAAGGTGTTGCAAAAGTTCGAAGATTAAATGTGATTCTGGAAGCCACGAGAAAATGTTTATCGATCTTTAAGAAATGCTCACCCTGGCTCCCCATGCTGAGCTGTAGCGTGGTGGCAAAACAACATAAAACATTGAGCCGCTTCCCATGTTGGCGCAACCACGTGGCCCGCGTGATGGCCATTTCCATATGCATGTGGCTGACATAACCAAACATGTTGCGTCCACTCATAGCCACTTTGAGATAACTAAGCCACACGCAGTCTACATCTACATATTAATTCCATGTTGATCTATAACTGGCTATGTTGTTGATGATTGTGGTGATGCTGTCTTTTTGCGTAATACAGTAACCTTGGGTGTCATGCGAGTGTGTTGTGCATGGCCGGGGTGACCTTGCCATAACACAGACCTGGGGCAGAAGGAGGGGGGGCGGGGGAGAGTAGCGGGTGCAAGCAGAGGTGGAAGGGGCTGGCAGGGGCAGGCAGAGGCTATGGAGAGGCAAGCAGGGAAGGAGCAGGTAGAGTTAGTGGAGGCTGAGTGACATGCAGGGAAGGGAGGGTGTTGGGGGTGGAGGAGGTGGGGGGGGGCGTGGGGGGGGTGCGAAGGGGAAGCGGGGGCGACGCGGGGGAGGAACAAAGGTGCTGGGGGCTGAGGGGAGAAAATAGGGGGTGGGCTGGGTTGGCTGGGGAGGGGGGAGGCAGGTGGGGACGAGAGGGTCGAGAGCAGGTGGGGTTGGGTCAGAGTGGCGGGCGGACGGACGAGCTCCCGGGGGCGCCGCGGGCTGGTCGTGATGGGCGGGCCTCGTGCCGTATCATCAGGCACAGGTCCCAGGGGGGTCCTGCAGCCTCGGGGGCGGCCTGGCGTGCACCTCTCACGCCCCTCACGCTGCCGCCCACCGTCCGACGCACGCGACCCACGCCCACCACATGCTCACACGCAGACATTTCCTTCAGCTGCGGCGGCCGTCCTCGTCGTCCCGCCGTCTGCGCCGCACGTGAGCGCCGTTCGTTCGCTCCAGCGCCCAAGAGCAGCCTCGCAAGGGCGCCGCAGCCGCAGCCGCGCCGCACCCGGTGATCTACGTGGTCGCCGGCAGCGGCGGCGGCGTCGTGGGGGCCATTACGGCAAACATGCAGAGCGGCCACGGCAGCGCGGCGCGTCTGCCATTATCTGACTTTTCAATATAGAGAGGAATGTAGCCCCGTGTAGCGGGCTTCACCTTCTGTAATTGGAGGAAGCCACACGGGGCTTCGTGTGAGAGAGGAATTCAAATTGTGAAAGAAATAACGTTGGCCGAAATGGGATTATCTCCAGCTTTTAGGAAAAAAAGGCCGACCCGACGTAGCTTTTGTTGGAGGAGACGCAGGCGGAGTGACGCGGCCCTTTGATGCGGATCCCGGGCGTATCTCTCCTGAAGGGTACTTCCCTCCTTCAAGAGCGAAGTGCTTCCACGCTGTCCCACAGGCGCCCAGATGCAGACGAGGCTTCAGATCGGCTTCAGATCGACTCAGCCATACACAAGGGCTGCCCCTCCTCTGAGACCAATGACCAATTCATTGCCTTCCGTAGCACTCGCCGTTCCTCTCCTGCAGGCAGAGGCTGCGACCTGAGTTATAGGACCAGACTACGACCTGCAGTGAAAGGCTTAGCCACGATGTGCCTCTGGAAGCAAAATTTGCATATTGATGATTTCCTGGTGCGGTCATGAGCCCGTGCGGTCATGCTCGGCCGAGGGTGCGTAGGAGCTGCAGACTGAACAGCGCAGCAATATCTTATGTTCAACCTATTTTTACGTCGTGTTCTTTTACATGTAAACCGATTATGATTCACAGTCGCATATTTATTTTGGAAAAATACTGGACATGTAATGTAAGCAGTAGTTTAGCCCCATTAGTGAAACGATAGCTTTTGGCACATTGGCCGGGACAGAGAGACAGGTTCTCGTCTCGCTGGACACGAGAGTCAAGGCATTTTTCCATAGACCATCTGTCTGTGATGCAAGTCCTTCTCCCGTGGCTGTTAGATTTTACGCGGCCTCCTTGACCGTGAATCCTTAATTACCAGGAACTTTTCTTTCAATAATTATGACATTTTGCTTGAGCTTCAAGCCTCTCGAACTCGGCTCTCGGTTACCCCTTACCACTTTTTTCCAAGAAAACTAAGCAAATAACCTACCTTAGGTATTTGATGATAAAGCTGCCAATCTCTATCCAGATTTGCAAATATGATTATAAAACAATCCCCTCTTAATCTCTTTAAAGTCGAAACATTGCCATAAAGACCCGGTCTTATCAGCTGTTATTTTTCTTCGAGACGAATCGACGCCGATCACAGAGGCATTTCGTTTCCCAAAGAAAACTATCTACGGAATCTCAAGTGGGCGTCGCATGGAGCGCCCGCGGGGGAGCGGGCGGCCCCTACAAGAGAAGCCTCGGACTGAAACCTTGCGTCGCCGCAAACCCACCGGAGGAGAGAGGCAAAATAATCCCGAAATTTGTCAAGTAATTTCTGGATGATTGGTTGCCTGGAGCGGGCGGGGCGCGGCGGTCCTCACCAACCCTGGGAACGGGAGGTGTGTCCTGCGCAAGATGGCGGCGGGCGGGGGCAAAGGAGATTTTTTTAGGGGTGTCTTTTTTTCGAGAAGGTACCCAAAGCAAAAAAATGGGGGGGGGGAGAGGGAGAGGGGAAGGAAGAGAAAATGGACTTCAAAAGAATACGAGGAAGCGAGAATTGTCGTGTCCACGCCTACTCAAGCCCGGCTTTGGGAAGGGAACTTCAGCTTGAACTCGTCCAGAAAGCGCCTTTGTGTTTGAGGAAAAAGGAGCAACACCATCGGCCAAAATCTGGAACTTTGAGAAATCTGGCAAAAAAAAAAAGAAAGATATTCTGGAATAAAGAGACAGAAATCTAAATTGTCAGTGAAGAAACTTTAGCGATGAGTGAGGCAATCATGTTGAGGATAATTATGATGAAATGAAGAGTTTCGAGGACTCCAACGCCTGGAAGGGAGGGAGGGGCTACAGAGGGGGGAGAGGAGGCTACAGATTATCGAGGGAGAGGGGGGCTGCAGAGGGACGAGGGAAAGGGAAGGAGAGAGACGAGGGAGAGGAAGGCTTCAGAGGGGAGAGGGGGAGGGAGGAGCTACAGAGGGGGGAGGGAGAGTGGGAGGGGGCTACAGAGGGGTGCGGGGGAGGGAGGTGGCTACAGAGGGGTTAGAGAGAGGGGAAGGGAGAGGGAGGGGGCTATAGAGGGGTAGGGAGAGGGAAGGGGCTATAGAGGGGGAGGGGGAGGGAAAGGGAGGGAGCTACAGATGGGGGAGAGAGAGGGAGCTATAGAGAGACGATAGCAAAGGTGAGGGCTACAGTAGGGGAGGCAGAGTGAGGGAGCTCAGAGGGGGGAGGGAAAGGGAGGGGTCTACAAAGGAGTGAGGGAGAGGGGAGGGAGAGCGGTTCCAATCGATGGTTCTCAGCGATAAGTGTGTTGGTCATGATGGTTCTCGGGTTCTGCCTTATGGTTCTCAAGTCCTACTAGATCCTCCGGCTGGACACGCCATTCGACTTTTTTTCTCACTTTTTTTTGTTTTCTCTCTCTCTCTCTCTCTCTCTCTCTCTCTCTCTCTCTCTCTCTCTCTCTCTCTCTCTCTCTCTCTCTCTCTCCTCTCTCTCTCTCTCTCTCTCTCTCTCTCTCTCTCTCTCTCTCTCTCTCTCACTCTCTCTCTCTCTCTCTCTCTCTCTCTCTCTCTCTCTCTTTTTTTTTGTTTTTTTTTTTTTTTGTCCCCCCTTTCGTAGAACACTACTTTGATTCCCTGCTACTACCGGTTACCAAGATTGATACGCGCCGGAGATTACCTC
>NC_091582.1:10865032-10870032 GCF_042767895.1 Penaeus vannamei
CATCGCCTCGGGAGAAGGGGGAAGGAAATGCTATGGAACAGCTGTTGTGGGTGCCCGAGACATTGCGTGCCCCTAATTAGGGCATGGCAGGGATAGTAAGGGAAGAGCAAGGTAAAGAATGCGGTCGGAGGAGCCCAGTGCATACGTTTCATGTTTGAAGAGCTGTCTGTCGGAACTGATGGCTGCCCCGTTGTTTATCACCGCCTCTTCCATCCGGGACTCAGGTCGGTCCAACACGTCTAAAAATGGAATTATTATAAAACCTGGACGAAAATATCTTCAAAAATTGTTACAGTTCTTATAATGTCTTGGAAATATTGACCTACATTAACCTCGTTTAATATTCTCCTTTTAATGCGGAGAAACATGGAAAAATAGCCAAAGATCTACAGTCCAGGTGAGGCGCGAGAGCCGTTGAGACACCGGCCAGAAGCGCCCGAAGGAGACACGAGACGAAGAAAAAATGAAAATAAAACCAGTATCAGATTTAAAGGAATTATTCTTACTGTACCTCCACACCGCGTTTTCTAAAGGAGCTTAGAGACCCTTTTGTAATGACGACTTAATTCCAACGTGATTATCAACACAGACAAGACGGATGAAGCTGAGACAACGCTCCACCTCGCTCGCCTCTGATCTCTCGATCTCGAAGACTCAAGTTACAATCGGAATGTCACCGGGCGGGAGATTAGAGTGTAATGAACTTTGTGGTGTATTGGGCTGCGAGTCGGGGATCCAGTCGCCGACGAAACACACAGGAAGGCGCACGAGAAGACACGAAGGCCGCAGGAAGTCCCCTTGGTCGACACTCGGGAAAGTCTTGGGCGTCCGGGGGCGGGGGGTGCTTGGGGCGAAGGCAGTTGGGGTGGGGGAGGATGAAGTCAGCGTCGTCAGGATCTGCGTCAGTCATGTAATAAAGTGCGGGTCAGTAAATACGTCAGATCAAAGGGCCGAGTTAGTGAGGCGTGACGCGCCGCGACGAAGTTTCATAGCCGCGATCGTCTCGAGTGTATGAGCGTATAGGAAAAAATAAATCATACACTTCCCTTCCGTTATCGACATCGCTTGGCAACAAAGGTACAAGTACAGAAATCAGAACAAGGAGAGAAACAAGAGAGGGAAAAGAGACCAGGGGAAGAGAAGATCCCGTCGCTACAGGGAGCTCCGCGCACTTCATCCGCCGCTGACCAGAGCAACTCCTGATGTGGCGTCCGGCCAGCTTCCAGGCCGCTAGTTGCCGCCGCACTCGACAGATGGCGGTAGCGCGCAGGTCCCCCATCCCGCGAACGGGAAACTGGGGCAGGTTCGGGTCCCAGGGGGAGGAGGGGGTGTCAGAGTGCCCGCTGCCAACACTAACAGCCATTCACACTTTCTACTGTATGGGGCACTTTTGTAGGTGATGCCCAGGTCTTCCCTCGTGATGGACGGTGATATTATCTCTCCATTTCTAAGTCGACAATCTTAAAGTCTCCTTATTCTTAGATTTATCCTTCTCAAATTCATTATTAAACGTGTTGCCTACTTCACGGGTCATCGTTAACGTGTGTTATCCGTTATCCTTATTGAAACTGGTAAATTATAGAGAATATAATTCACTGTCTGTTTCATCATATTACATAACGTTTTGATGAATTTAAGGCATTGGCGTGATATTGATCATTATTACCCTGCGTATTACGGCGGAAGGAAAGGAAATATTTTTTTCTTTTTTATTCTTATCATACCATATATATATTTGAAAAAGGACCGCCAGGAAAGGAAGAGAGAGAGAGAGAGAGAGAGAGAGAGAGAGAGAGAGAGAGAGAGAGAGAGAGAGAGAGAGAGAGAGAGAGACAGAGACAGAAATTTTTAAAAAGTAAGAGAATGAGAAAAAGAAAGGCAGAAGAGACACAGAGAAAGTGTTTATAGAGAGACAGATAGATAGACAGACATACAGACAAAGAGGGAAAGACTGAGAGAGAGAAAGAGTACAAGAGAAAGACAGACACATAGACTGAGAGATAAAGAGAAAAAGATAAAGATAATGAGAGAGTGGGAGAGAGGCAGACAGAAAAAAGATAAAGATAATGAGAGAGAAAGGAGGAAGCAGAGAAAAAAAGATAACAAGAGAGGGAGGGGATATATATGGATATAGATGGAGAGAGAAAGTAAGGACGATAAGGGAATATAAGAGAGAGAGAGAGAGAGAGAGAGAGAGAGAGAGGAGAGGAGAGAGAGAGAGAGAGAGAGAGAGAGAGAGAGAGAGAGAGAGAGAGAGAGAGAGAGAGAGAGAAGGAAAGAGAGAAAGAGAGAGAGAGAAGGAAAGAGAGAGAGTGAGAAAGAGGGTACATGGTGAAGGTCCCTTGTGTAAGATCCTGCATTTGCTAATCCTTAACTCTTCGATCTGTTGAGCCTTCTAGACCGGAGGAGAACTAGAGGATGAATAAGACTATATATACAATCCTTCTTCCTCAAGGGCGCCTGGGTTAAGGTGGACAAGAACGGGCGATAAGGTGTTTCTCTCGTAGTGTTCCCCGAGACTCTGGCCCGTGCGGCCGTCGGTCTGACAAGTACTCTGGTTCGCCACTCACTCATTGGTCGAGGCTGCCTCAGTGACTTAGATACCGAGGCTCGTGGGTGTCGGCCGAATGTTCCACTCACTTTCGCCCTCTCCCGCTCCTTTTCGTCCAAGCACGCGGGGATTCTGGAGCGTTTCTGCTTGCGTTTTGCTTCCTTTCGGCTGCTTGTCCCTTTGGTTTGCTGAAGGACGCAGGCGCAGAAGGAGATAACCGAAGAGAGGTGTAACTTGTTGGTCTCTTCGGGGAGAGAGAGAGAGCTAACGGGACCAAAACAAAAACTGATACACATACAGCGAGGGCGGGACGATGTGTGAGTGTGCTAGCGTGTGCGTGTGTGTGTACGTGTGAGTGTGTGTGTTGGTGTTCGTGGAGCAGGGTGTGGCGGACGGCACTGAGATCAACAGAACACCAGTTAGTCGGGTCGGAGGCTCGGGTAGTGAAGGTTCGCCACGTGCTCTGTGATCGCTCTCGTTCCCGCTCCCGCAGTCCCGCCGTCGCCGCCGCCAGCAGCGCCTCTTGTATATATTCCGTGTCCACCCTGTGTCCATGTGCATTACGTTCTGTACTTCGGATAAGAATTTGACTTCTCTAAGCTCGCCTCACTTCGACTTGGAACGCTTAGTTGTATAGCGGATGTAGAGCATCTCAAGAACTCAGTTGAATTGGTGAGGAAATCCAAAGTGTGATAGAATTCAGTTCGAGCTCCCGAGCAGTTCCGCGGGACACACCCGACTTCAGATTTACATGGAAACAAATTCTAGATTGACGCATGTTGGACCATCGCTGAAACCAATGAAAAGCCACGACTTGACACCTCCTCTGTGCCCGGAGGGACTCTCACTTAGACGCTGAAACGGAAATAAGTAACGAATACAGGCCGCCCTTGCAGGAGCATGGGCTAACTGAATCCCGAAGCAGCACCTGTAGAAAATGTAGCTGTTGTGGCGACGTGGTGGAAGTCTTCTCCTCGTCGCCTGTGCCACTGCCACCGCTTAGCCCGGGCCAGTACGCACGAGTTGTAATTTGCATATGGTCATCGACGGAAAATAAAACATCGACGGATTTCTGATGTTCCGGTGACGAATAAAAAAGACTAATAGCCTATTAGTACCAGTGATGCAAATGAAACAATTTATTTTGAACTGCGTCCATTCTTGTTTACGGTGAAGTTACCAAACCCATGTGTGACGGTGTTGTGAGGCCCAGCATGTTCGAAAGATCTGCAGTCTTTGAGTGAAGTTTTACCTCGGTGGCATTGTGAGCAGTGCCCGAGTGCCTGTGCTGGAGACGCCACCAGGTTCAAGTGTCTGTCGTTGTGTCCACCAATGAATCCCAGACACCTTCCATTAGGAGTGCCACCAACCCTTCTTGAGGTAATTGTATAGTTGAGTTTTCTTTGGCCTTTCACTGTATGTGTGTGTGTGCCTGTGTGTGCGTGCGTGTGTGTGAGTGTGTATGTGTGTGTGTGAGTGTGTACGTGCATGTGTATGGATGTGGGTGGGTGGGTGATGTAGATCAAACATGATTGTTTCCTAATTACGAGTTGCACTTATTAGAAGCAAGTATCTATCGTACACACTCTCCGTAATATCATTTCCGCCACGATTATTAAGAGGAAAAAATGTTCCTATTGTCTTATGAAATCTCAATGACTAAAGCCCAGATGCAGTGTATTTATCGTGTCCTCAATGATTCATAATGAAAGTGTCTCATCATCAGCAGGACACTGGCCTTGGTGTCTCCCCATGACCTGCTTAAATCTGCTCAGTTTCTGCTGATTGTGAATGCATTAGACTCTACCGAATCAACAATTCTAATCAATTCTATTCAGTTATCGCTTCGGCTGTTTTACCACACTTGAAATTGGAGAGCAGGGATTTCTTTGGCGTAAAGTGTCGTCGGAATGCTCATCTACCGAAGTGAAGCCATGGACATCACCCCCCACCCCTCCCTTGCATGGAAGTGAGTGAGAATATCTAGAGGCTCCTAAAGTTTCCTTGCTAAATCTTGCGTAACCCAGCCCGACCACGTGCCTCTGGCCCACATCGCATGTCTCGGGAGCACACATTATGAGCAAGGATTCGCCGTGTTCTCACACCACCGCTATGAAACCCGACATTTCATCCTTCCCTTGTGACCCTGCGGATACTGGTCTGTGGCCTGTCCCCTCCCCCACCCCCTTCTGTGCCAGATCTGTGTCATGATCACCACCGCAGCCGTTACTGCATCACCCGTCACCCGTCGCTGCACTGTACGTCACCCTTCGCTGCTTAATCCCGTCACTCACCATTACTCTTCACGTCATTCAGCTTTTTTCAATGTCAATGCCTTGACAGTTATCGGCGATTCATTGACAGGACCTTAGCATCACAGCTTCCTCGCGGTGACCTGATAGCGCCCTCTACCTGTGTCTCTCGCTCGATGTGGAATTACGTACGTCTG
>NC_091582.1:10875032-10882532 GCF_042767895.1 Penaeus vannamei
TCTCTCTCTCTCTCTCTCTCTCTCTTTCCCTTCTTCCTCACTTTATTTTCTCCTTTCTTTTTCCCGCCAAAACGACGTGACAACCAGACCTCAAGCAGACGTCTGAGAAAGAGAAAGAGAGAGACAGACAGACAGACAGAGAAATTCGTGTTTTCCGGGGCTTTTTAAACGTTCCGCGGAATGAGAGAGACCGGAAAGCGCCACAACCGGGAAAGACCAAGTTGAAGACGAGCCGAGAGATCGCGTTCAACCTCAGTCACGTGATTTTCGCACGATCGGATGCCTCGCTGTTGACGGTGTGGTTTGATTTCTGTGATATGATCGTGCGATATATTTCTCGTCGCGCGATTAACTTTCCTTTGTCTCCGTTTTACTTTCACTTTACTTATCTTTTCCTCTATTTTTTGTCAATAATAGTAATTCAAAATTACAGTAATTGTTATTATCAATTACCTATCCTGAGAAATATATATATATATATATATATATATATATATATATATATACATATTGTAGAGGAAATTACAGGATTTGTAGTTAAAACACATTCAGGAATCACAAGATGAGATTATTTCTTTAAAGAAAGATAAATTTTGAAAAAAGGTGGCGATTCTTACGTGATAGTAATAAATAACCCGAATGAAAATGGTAATTAGATGCTAAATGAGGTAACAAAATCTAAGCACTCTTATCGCCAAATTTCGCAGTCGTTACAACAGTCACATCAAAATTTCATTTTATTCAACTACATTACCTTAATTATTTTTCACTTGCCCCATTGGGAGTGAAAATGCGCTTCAGTTAGTAACCAAAGACAATCAGAACATACGTCATAGGCTGTTGCTAAGATGTAGGTCACCTTGCATCTTTGCAATTGAAGGAAAAGTGTAGTGTGCGTGCATGTGTGTGTGTGTGTGTTTGTCTGTGTTTGTGTGTGCATGTGTGTGTACATGTGTGTGTGTGTGTGTGTGTGTGTGAAAGTTAGAGAGTGAGTATGTAACACTGTGAATTAGAACATGAATTTTAACACTAAACCAATTCCAGAATTCAAATTAATCAACCAAGCTATCAATGCCTTGTATTTCATTCGTATTTTCCCAAACTGCAACTTTTCCCCTGTGAGTTGCCAGAAGCACGATGTCTAACGCCCTTCTCTCCCCCCAGGCCGCCGACAGCCTTCGGGGCGCCGCCTGATGTTGGTGCCTCGGGCCGCCCCAACCTGCGCCATGCCTGCTGCTTCGCCCTCCCGCCCTACCCCCGCCGCCCCCAGGCCCTTCACGCCCGCCCCGGGGTACGCCCAGTACCACATGGCAGTGGTACATGCGTCGCACATGCCCACTGGATATGGTAGTCGACCTTCGCTCCCCAGCCCGCGGTACCTCGGAGTGCCACCTGGCAACCACCTGGCAGCGGCACTCACTCAGCCGTCGCCCCCAGGACTGCCCAGGTCACGCTCGCCGCGCCCTTCCCCCGTCCAGTACGAGGCTGTGCAACCTCCGGCGAGAGCCATGCCTCCCGCATTTCGCCCTGTGGGCATCCACGGCGCCCTCAGCTCGCCCAAGCAGGCGTCCGTGTGCCCCGAGGCCCGTGGCTCGTACCCGGCGCCTGAACTCCCCGAGAGCCACCCGGTGCAGTGGCCCTCCGACGCGCCCCTGCCTGGCTCCGACATGCCCTTCGACCTCTCCACGCACAACCGGGAGCCCCGCATGTCGCCGGCCTCCAGACCTCTCGACCTCTCGGAGTCGGAGCAGCCGCTCGACCTCCGAGTGAAGAAGAGGCATCAGGAGGAGGACGAGAACATGAACATCGTCGTGCGCCGGACGCCGCCCACGCCGCCCCGACGGCCCGTCTCGCCCAAGTACGTGAGCGCGGGCCACGGGTTCCGGTCACCGCACCCGCACGAGGCGCCGCCCGCGCCCGTGGAGAGTGAACACAAGACCAGCAGCCTCCCGCTGGTGCACGTGACCAGCCCGGTCAGCACGCGCACGCCGCCCGTGGTGTATCCCCAGCCAGTCCACCAGCCCGTGCACCACACCGTGCACCACACTGTGCACCAGAGTGTACATCAGACTGTACACCAGCCTGTTCCCGTGTACACTGAATGTCGACCTCTACCTCCGGCCTCGTCTGTCAGACCGCCCTACCCCATGATGGGTCTTCCTCACAACGCCTACCACCTGGGCCCGCCCGCAGGGTCCCCGCAGATGGTGGCAGGGTACAGAGGGCCTCCGCCCGGACCGCAGGGTCATCCTGCCCTCTACCAAGTCGTGGGAGACCGCATGCCGAAGGGCGTGACCCCGCACACGGAGCCCCATGGACCGTCCCCAGTCCTCCCAGGGATGTCCACCGTCAAGCCGCGCGAGCGCTACGCATGCAAGTTCTGCGGCAAGGTGTTCCCTCGCTCGGCCAACCTGACGCGGCACCTGCGGACGCACACGGGCGAGCAGCCGTACAAGTGCAAGTTCTGCGAGCGCTCGTTCAGCATCTCGTCCAACCTGCAGCGCCACGTCCGCAACATCCACAACAAGGAGAAGCCCTACAAGTGCCGCCTCTGCGACCGCGCCTTCGGCCAGCAGACCAACCTGGACCGCCACATGAAGAAGCACGACTCCGACGGCCCCACGATCCTCGACGGCAGCCCCAAGCGGTACACGTCGCGGCCGCGGGAGGAGGCGACGACGACTGCGTCCGAGGAGAAGGACTCCTGCGACCTCAGCGGGTCTTTGGAGAGCCGCAGCGACATGGTCGGGCCCGAGGAAGACGACGAAGAGGATGAGTACATTGATGTCGAGGAAGAGGACGAGGACGAGGACGAAGAGGACCTCGGAGAGAAGGAAAGAGAAAAAATATCCTGCGCCGTGACCATAAAGTCCTCGGCGACTCCCATGGAAGTCGACGGCGCCGAGGCCATGGTGCAGCCCGTGGCCGTCATCACTGCGTGATTCCTTCTTCTTTTAGTACATCCTAAAAGTGTCCTCGGAAAAGACTCGAGTGCAGGATAGGGATCACTGTTAAGACGAACTTTTAGTCACGGCAGTAAACCAGAAACGTTTGGTCCTTTAGACATTATCTGTACCAAAAACACCAAGTGATGCCATTGTGGAGACCTTATCTTAGCAGTGAGAATTGTTTCCTGTCTAATGACTACCTAATGTTCAATCTTCTCGTTCGATGAGAGTTGGTTGAACATGGTTGTGAATACGGAAGAAGGAAGAGCAAAGACAATTCAGGAAGTGTCTCACTCTCTGTCCTCGAACTTATCTTTATTTAAGCCTTAAACTCTTCCTGCTGGAATTGATTTCTTGTACAAATTTCCGACCAACTCACGCGTATGGGTAACAGAGTGCAACATACCTTAGTCCGGCCAACTTGAGAAATGAAGGTTCCTTGTGAATTGTTATATATATATTAGGTATATACTTGAAGCCAATGTGCTCACAGACATTGAGAAGGAGAGGAAGTATCTGTAATTTTTAAGTAGCCCACTGTAGTACAACTAGCCTAAGTGCATCGCCGTAGTCAAACACCAACTATAGGTTCACGCTTAAATATGTCTCCTTCACCCTTTTCCTTCCCAGTCCCATTCTTATGGTCTTCTCCTACCTTGAAAATCCACGTCACGACGTCTCAAAGCAGGATGTTAGAAGGAAAACCTTTCCCTGTTGAAACCCCCACGCCCATCTGGAACCCCATCGCCCGAACGCTGCAGAGGACAGCCCAACCTCTGCACGAAACCCCCTGCTTCCCACCCTGTCTCCCCTACGTGCCTTGGCGTCATAGTTACAGCTAGAGCAACAGCAACGGGTCTTCAAGATGATCAGGGACTTGGTCTCAGCCACTCTGAGGGCGTCTGGTCGTCAGGTTGCCCCGACTGCGACTGTCATGACTGAAATGATAGAACCTCGTTCTTTAGGCTTTAATTTGTCATCCGTCGGAGATCTGTGCACCTTTCTGTAATTTTTGTAATGGTTTCCAAAAGACCCCGTCTACACGCCCTTTCTCTCTCTCTCTCTCTCTCTCTCTCTCTCTCTCTCTCTCTCTCTCTCTCTCTCTCTCTCTCTCTCTCTCTCTCTCTCTCTCTCTCTCTATTTATATATGTGTGTGTGTATACATATAACATATATATATGTATGTATGTATATATATATATATATATATATATATATACATATATATATATATATATATATATATATATATATATATATATATATATATATATATATGTGTGTGTGTGTGTGTGTGTGTGTGTATGTATGTATGTATGTATGTATACACACAAACACACACATCTCCCTCTCTTTCTCTCACGTAACATCTGCCTAGAGTTCTAACTGACATTTAAAGGAGCATAGTTATAACTACCATCTTAATATGATCAACATTGTTGTCTATATCTGTTTGAAGCTGCCATTTAAATCTGTCAGACTGTTTTCTCGAGATCTAAACGACCTTTGTCTACCATTGTTTCCGTAAATGTTCATTATCTTCTTCCCAGTATTCTTCAACTTTCCTTCCTCCTTCGTTACCCTCTGGACGTAAGTGACGAGTCGTATGGTGTTCATGTTGAATTCTGTTGCCAGCTAAATTCGTAGACATGACATTGATCTACGTATCGTGAAATTGCCCTACGAAAGATGTGGCCCTGTCACTTCGAAAGTATCATCAACCACGCGTTACAAAAGGGTGCCATCCATACTAGTGTCATACTATTTCGCGTCTTAGTGGATGTCACACCTTGACACATACCATAATATTACACGTCTCTCTAGCACTCCAGGTCCAACTGCTCTCAAGGAACAAACAAGAGCCAGCAATTCAAATTCCGCCCCCTCAGAATGTGAATATACGTGTCACATATACATAGATAAATATACAAATGAAGATATACATATATTTACATATAGGTCAGTACAAGCATGATATAGTCGCAGTCGATGTGTCATATATAGACAATTTATTTTCCTCTCGTGGGTTAGAGTGTATGATGATTCTATAATCTTGTATAAGCCTCAAAATATATAAAAGAGGCCTCGCTAGTCAGGCGATCACATGGTGCTAAAATGAGATTTAAAATTTATGATATATTAAAGACCTTTTATGAAATTATTCTTACTGTAGGTATAAGAGAAAACACAATTTGTTAGTTTTGGAAATAAATATGACAAATGTAATGTTAGTGTCTATACCCCCTGCAGATTGCCACCAGATTATGAAATAAATAAAAATCATTGAAGTATTGACGGCTTAATATACCCGGTCTCAAGACAGTAATTACTATCTGTAATCTCCAAAATTCATTGCACTTATAGTCTAAATTATTGGTATATACGAATAGTACAAAAGTAAATTAAAATTATTAATAAAATATCACTATTATGACATTATTAATACCACAGTTAATAGCATTTACATGATTAATTTCCACTTCCAACATACCATATATGATATAAAAAAAAAAACAGCGATGAATATAACTCCTTCATAATGATCTAGTCAAGAATCACCAAAAAGACAGTTAATAAAAGTAATGAGAGCTGTGATAATAACAGGAATTAAAAATAATAATGATAATTAATTCACATAATAGCAATAATAGCAATATACACTTTCTTTCAATGGAGCAGTGTTGCTATACATAAAGATCCCATTGATAATAGATGATAATGACCATATCAATAATGATACTGATATGTTGATATACAGTGATGATGATGAAATTGATGATGATAACGATGGTGATGATGATGAGGAGGAGGATAATGATGATAAAGTTAGTAAAGATAGAGATAGTGCTAATACGAATGATAATGGAACTACTATTACTACCAATGATAATGATAATAATAATGATTATTATGATAATGATAATGATACTGATGATGATAATGATAATAACAATGATATATAACAGTAACAGCAGTAATAATGATCATGATAATAATAGTAAAAAACAAAAATATCAACATCAATAACAGTATAATAGTAATGATGAAAATTATAAAAATAATAATGATAATGATAATAATAAAAATAACAATAATAATAATGATGATAATAATGATAATGATAATGATGATAATAATTATAGTAATGATAATAAGATAATAGCATTGATAATCATAATAACAACAACAGTAATGTTAATAATAATGATAACAACAATAACAATCAGAATTATAGTAGTGATAAAAGTAATAAAAATGATGATAATGATAGTAATGATAATGATAAAGATAATGATCATAATAATAATAATGATAATAGTAATAATAGTAATAATAATAATAGTAATAATAATAATAGTAATAATAATAATAGTAATAATGATGATAATAATGATAATAATGATCATGATAATAATAATAATAATAATAATAATAATAATAATAATAATAATAATGATAATAATAATGATAATAAAGCTGATGACGATACTAATGATGATGATATTGATGATGGCAGTAATGGTAATAATGATAATAGTGGTAATGAAGATGATGATGATAGCAATAATGATGATGATGATTGTAATATAATATAATGATAATGTAATGTAATATAATATAATGATAATGATGATGACGATGAAATGATGAAAAGGATGATAACAATAATGATAATAACAATAATGATAAAAATAATAATAATAATGATAATGGAAATAGGATAAAGATAATAATGATATTAATAATGCTAATAATAATAATGATAATAATAATAATAATAATAATAATAATAATAACAATAATAATAATGATTATTATTATTATTATTATTATTATTATTATTATTATTATTATTATTATTATTATTATTATTATTATTATCATTATCATTATTATCATTATTATCATCATCATCATCATCATCATCATCATCATCATCATCATCATCATCATCATCATCATCATCATCATCATCATCAATCATCATCATTATTATTACTATTATTATCATCATCATTATTATGATTTTAACAATGATAATAATGATAATGATAATATCAATAATGATAATGATCATAATAATAATGATGATGATGATAATGATAATGATAATAATAGTAATGATAGTAGTAATAATAATGGTAGAAATAATTATAACAATAACAACAACAATAATAACCATGATATTAGTATCAATAGTAATAATAATAGTAATAACAATAATAATGATATTCACAATGATAATGATAATGATATTGATAAGGATAATGATAACAACAACAGTAATGATAATGATAATAATAATGATAGTAATAATAACAATAATGATCATAATAATAATAATAATGATAATAATAATAATAATAATAATAATAATAATAATAATAATAATAATAATAATAATAATAATAATAACAATAATAATAATGATAATAATAATAATGATAATAATAATAATAATAATAATGATAATAATAGTAATAATAATAATAGTAGTATGATAGTAGTAAATGATAGTAGTACTACTACTAATAATAATGATAATAACAGC
>NC_091582.1:10902532-10911812 GCF_042767895.1 Penaeus vannamei
ATACGAGGCCGAATGGAGGCCCTGTACGCTCTCCGTCGTGCCATGAGGCCACATCTGAGGCTCGCCCAGAGACCCGTTATAGCCGCCCTCCACGTAATACGGACCACAGTTACCAACAGAATACCCGTCCTGGCTAAAGCCACTGTAGTAACCTCCTTCGTAAGCTGGCTCCATGCTTGAGAAACGCCACAGGCCAGATACCACTTCTTTCGGCTGCTGTCCAATCGACCTGTGGAGCAAGTCACAGGAGAAAGCCCCTTTTAACGCACGGGGACGATAGCTTCTAGGAAGCTCCAACACTTTCTGTAAAGTCGACGTTTGGTTTCCTCGACGCCGCCCCATCGCGTCAACAGTAAGCCCTCGGGAACCACCGGCCTTAACAACAACGTTCCTTATCCTGCCCAGCAGTCATCCACCTGCCTCCGGGCCTTACGCTTCTCTCGTGTGTCCTAAGCAGCGTGTTTATATATGTTTATTATCGTTCCTGTGCATTTGTACATTTACGATACGCTTAGAGAAAAAAAAACGTAAATGTGGAAAAGGAATCCACTATCGTGTAAAGATTTATAAACAAACCATTCATGTAATTTAGAAGAATATATGAGGCATATATATATATATATATATATATATATATATATATATATATATACGTATATATATGTATATATATATATATATATATATATATATATATATATATATATGTATATCTAATACGTATATGCATATGTATTTATTTATGTCTATGTATTTGCATATATATATATATATATATATATATATATATATATAGAGAGAGAGAGAGAGAGAGAGAGAGAGAGAGAGAGAGAGAGAGAGAGAGAGAGAGAGAGGAAGGGAGAGAGATATGCATATGTTCTGATTTACATATGTATATACATACATATATGTGTGTGTGTACATACATATTCGTTTATCTATGTATATAGATAGCTACACATACATATAACAGACAGATGGGCAAATAAACAATTAGATGTGTATATATCAGTATTCCCTTTTATCTATCAATCAGTCAATCATTATATATATATATATATATATATATATATATATATATATATATATATATATATATATATATCTTCATACCTGTAGTTATGTAAATGTATGTATATATATGGATACATATATATGCATACACTGTGTGTGTGTGTGTCTGTGTGCATTTGTGTATATATGTGTGTATATATATGTGTGTTTCTTTGTATCTGTGTATGTCCATGTGTGTGTGTCTGTGAGTGTGTTTCTGTTATTTACTGGGATTTGGTCATTCCGTTTTGGTGTAAATTTCGGTGATTGTTGACAACATAAATATCAAAGACTCACATACAGATACATACAATCACACAAAGGATCATTTTCTGAATCAGTGAGAATCCTGTTCTCATTATCGCCTAATTGTTGTTGTTATCATTGACATCACTCATTTTTCATCATTTCTACTATTATCATCATTTCTATTATCATCACTATCCATATGATCCTTCTTGGCAAGGGCGCTGCACTGAAGCATTTAGACCGGCATCGCATGTACATTTATGATTTGCACGACGACCCAGAGGGAGAGGTTATAAAGGGAGGTAGGGGGGGGAGGAAGGGGAAGAGAGGAATGAGAAAGAAAGGGGGCTTAAAGGGGAAAGAGATGTGGGGAAGGGAATCCGAGAGGAAAGGAGACGACTTAAAGAGGAGAATGGCAGAGGGAAGGGGAAGTGGAATGGGAAGAGAGAGGAATCTGAGAGGAAAAGGGAGGACGGGAGAGAGAGAGGAAAAGGGAAAAGGGTGCATAGGAAGTGTGGGTGATGAAGGAGGAAGAGAAGGGGAGTGGGAGTCGCACATGTAGGGATGAGAGTGGGAGGAATGGATTAAATGAAGATTTAGGAGTAAGGGGAGGCGGAAGAGCGGGAATGGGGAAGGTAGAAAGAAAAAGGGAGAGAGGAAACGAACGATAAAAGGAGGGGGTTTTCCGCAGACATTTCACGGATCCCGCTAATTGTTATCAGTCGTCTCATTATTTCTGCTATCGTTATGATCATAATCATTATAACTAATATTATTATTTGCAATATCATCTTATCATTATCATTAGTCATCATAATTACTGTCAATGTTATTTATATATTTTTAGCATTATCACCATAATATTATATTTATTATCATTAGCATTATTATTCCTATTCTTCTTATTGTGATCATTATCATGATTATCATTATAATTATCCTTGTTATGGTCACTGTTGTTTTGTTCTTGTTAATACCACTAGTGTTATTGCAATTGTAAGTAGTAGTAGTAATGCCATTGTTATTATCCTGATTGTTATCATTGTTATCATTTTTAATTAAAATTATCATTACCATTATCATTATTGCTATCATTATAACTGTTATCATTAATTTTTGTATTATCATCAATTTCAATATTAGTAGTAGTAGTAGTAGTATCATCATTATCATCATTTCCAGTAGTTTTAGTATCGGTATTACTGTTTTCAATATTATTATTATTATTTTAATGATTATCATCATATTATGATTGTTTTCATTATCATTGTTATCATCATTTTGTTATTATCTATTATTGTTATCATTGTTGTTATTATCATTATTATCATTGTTATTGTTGTAATTACAGATCCCACTGTTGTATTGCTATTAGTATTATTAGTACTATTTCAATATTGTAATTATTATCATTATTATTTTATAATCATTATCATTATTGTTTTTGTTACCATATTATCATTATCCTCATAGTTACTATTACTATTGGTATTATCATCATCATTATTACTGATATTATTATTATCATTATCATTATGATCATTATTGTTATTCTTATCATTAACAGTATCGTTCTGATTATTGTTATTATTGTCATTATTTTTGTTATTATCATTATCATCTTTATCAATATCATTATTATCAATATTATCTTTGCTTATAATTATCGTTACTATCATAATTATTGTTATCATGACAACTATTTATATTAAGTTTATTTTCTAGTACCTTTATTGTTATTTTTGTTATCATTTCTATCCTATCATTATCATTATTTTTTATTGTTGTTTTCTTTTTCTATTATCATTATCATTATTATTATCATTGTTTTTGTTGCTGTCATCATTCCTATTATTATCATTCTTATTATTACTATTATCATTATTATCATTGCTATTACCCTCATGATTATATTTATCAATCTACAGATTATGACTATTAATGCTATTATTATTAGTGTCACCACTAACATCAACATCTTCATCACTATCTTCATGATGGTCATAGTATTTTTCACTGTTATTGTTATCATCTTTTTCATCATTATCAAAATCTCCTTCATCAATAGCATTGTGATCATTATCATAATTCCATTATCATTTTCAGTAGCAACATTAACAAGACCATCTCAAACATCATTGCTAGTACCATTATCATCAATTATATTACTGATATTATTTCCCTATCCAGTTTTTTACTTTTCAATTACCCTAGCGTGCAAATGACTGCCGAGATGATGAAGCATACACAGGTACAAATAACATAAAATGTATTATAAAAGGGAACAATTTACGAATAAATAATCATGGAAGGAAAGGCGATGAAGTGACATGTCAGCGACCCGTCAGGAAGGTCCTTGGCGCAGGGTCTGGGAAAGGCGTTCCTACAGAGGGGCAGGGGAGCCCGCCGCCCACACGTCCTCTGAAATCAAAAGATAACTTTTCATATGCAGAAGATGAATGAATTAAAAATCTGTTGAATTATCTGGGTTTGTATTGTTCATGATGTGAGTGAGGATTAAATGTAAACATATATATATACGGAAAAACTGTGTGCAAAGCTCACCTGGGTATCCATAGCTGGCGTTGGCATCGTATGAGGCCAGAGTCTGTTGCATCATGGATACGTTGCATCCTCTCATAGCCATCTCCATCTTTAAGTTCTTAATCTCTTCTTCTGTTTTCTTAAGACCAAGTCTCATCTGTATTTCCTCCCTCTCATCCTTATCTCTCTTCTTTTTCTGCTTTATCGCCAGCTGCCTGCGCTTCTCCAGTGCGGGGTCGTCTTGTTTCGGCCAGTCGTACATCTTGACTTTGCGTTGTTTGCCGCCGCCCGAGACGGACAGGGGCGGCGAGGGGGAGAGGCCGCCCCCGACCGCCGCCCCTTCCAAGTAGTCGTCTGCGCCAAAAGCAAGCGCCTCCGAACCCCGGAACAGACTCGCCTCAGCACCGTCCGCCTGTCCGTACGGATACGAATGGTCGTCATACGAGGCCGAATGGAGGCCCTGTACGCTCTCCGTCGTGCCATGAGGCCACATCTGAGGCTCGCCCAGAGACCCGTTATAGCCGCCCTCCACGTAATACGGACCACAGTTACCAACAGAATACCCGTCCTGGCCAAAGCCACTGTAGTAGCCTCCTTCGTAAGCTGGCTCCATGCTTGAGAAACGCCACAGGCCAGATACCACTTCTTTCGGCTGCTGTCCAATCGACCTGTGGAGCAAGTCACAGGAGAAGGCCCCTTTTAACGCACGGGGACGATAGCTTCTAGGAAGCTCCAACACTCTTTCTGTAAAGTCGACGTTTGGTTTCCTCGACGCCGCCGCGTCAACAGTAAGCCCTTGGGAACCACCGGCCTCAACAACGTTCCTTATCCTGCCCAGCAGTCATCCACCTGCCGCCGGGCCTTGCGCTTCCCTCGTGTGTCTGAAGCAACATGTTCGTGTTTATTTATACTACCACGTCCCTATAAATACGTTTAAAAATGTAAATGTTTGTCGAAACCGTTCATGGAATGCGTAAAAACGTGCGTGATAAAATACTCGACGGTAGTCAATAGGAAAAGAGTTGCTAAACACAAATGGGATATTACTATTATTATCCGTCACTATTTTTGTTAATGTTCCTTTTATCTTCCTCTTACGGTTATATTCCTCTCTCTCTCTCTTATATATACACACCACATATATGTGTGTGTGTGAATGCATATGTTTCTTTTCCCCTCTCTATCTTTCTCTCTCTATAAATATACATATATATATGTGTATATATATATATATATATATATATATATATATGTGTGTGTGTGTGTGTGTGTGTGTGTGTGTGTATGTGTGTGTGTGTGTGTGTGTGTGTGTGTGTGTAAAATATATATATATATATATATATATATATATATATATATATATATATATATATATATATATGTATAAACATATGTATATCTGTGTGGACGTGTGTCTATGTGTGTATTTATATATATATATATATATATATATATATATATATATATATATATATATATACATATGTCTGCGTATACATAAATATATATGCATATATATATACGTGTGTATATATATATACGTGGATGTCGGTACGGGTGTTTGTGTATGGATGAGTGAGTGGGTGGGTGTGTATGTGGGTATAAATGTGCGTATATACAAGTATATATGTGTGTGTGTGTGTTACATCAATTATCAACTTTATTGTTATTAATGTTATCATTATTACTATTCAATATATATATATATATATATATATATATATATATATATATCATAATTCTATTTGCGCCGTCCTTCCGCCCTACATTTTATGCCTGAAATCCTGTTTCATGTGAGTGTGGATTCCAAGACTCTCCATTTTGATATAAGATGGATGTCTTATGCCTGAAACCATGTCCCACGTGACTGGAATATGCTCATTTCTATTTTTGTTTTAATATCATCAGTTATTATCACCGTCATTAGTATTAGTATTGGTCTTATCATTATTACTATTATTATTATTATTATTATTATAATTATACGAGGCATTATCATTGTCATCATCTTCATAATCATCATTATTTGTAGTTGTATCATTATCGTTATTACTACTTTTATTAGTGTTGTTGTTGCTTTTTCCTTCTTGTTTTTATCATTATCATTCTTATTATCATTATGATCATAACTATCAATACTATTATTCTTATGATTATAAATATCACTTATCATTACTATTACTATTATTATTATCACTGTCATTATTATTATGAAAATATCATTATCATTACTTTTACTATTATTATCATTATCATTATTTTTATCATTATCATTATTGCTATAATAATTTTATTATCACTATCATTATTACAGTTTTTTCATTAATATCATTGCTATCATTGTCATCATTTTCATCATTATCGTTATTACTATCATTGCTACCGTCATTATTATTATCATTGGTATTATTATCACCAGTATTACATTATTGTTACTATCATCATTATCATTATTGCTGTAATTATTATCATCTTTATCATTATTACCATTATAGGTATTACTATTATCATTATGATGATTATCATCTTTACTATTATTTTTATTATTATTATCGTTTTCATCATAATTGTTATCAGTATCATTATCATCATTATTTTATTTTTATCCTAATTATTATCATTATTTTCATCATAATTATCATCAGTCATTATTTTATAATTTTCATCTTTTCCTTTATTATCATCATTATTATCATCGTCACTATCATTATCAGTATTATAACTATCATTCGTATCATCATAATCATTATCATTTTTATTTTCATTAGTACTACTATCACGATTATTTTCATAATTATCATAAATCTCAATACGATTAATATCATTACCAATATCATTATTATTATTATTATTATCATTATTATCCTTATCGTATTGTTAAAAATCATTACTATTATCATTATTATCATCATTACAGTTATTATAGCATTAGCATTATTTTCAACATTGTTGTAATTATCCTCTTAGTGCCATTATTATATTTATGATAATCATTAGTATCACAATCCTCATTATTATCATCACTTTACATCATTCTATTATTGTTATTATTATCATCATTATGATGATCGTTATCATCACTGTCATTATCATTATTGATGTTACTATCATTATTACCATTGCCTTAATTTTCAAGTTTATCATTATCATTATTAATGTCACCACTATTATCATTATAGTTATTATCATCATTATCATTGTCATCATTATCATTCTTATCATTATCTCCATCACTAATACTCTTTTGTTTTGTTGCTATTATCATTACCTTCCCCAATATTGCCATTATCAAAAATGTTATCACTGGTAATATTTTTTTAAATATTTTTTATTCCATATCCGGTTTGTTAATGCTATCTTATCAATGGATGTGAATGTCTGCAAGGATACTTTTAGATACAAAAATGAAATAAACACATATAATATTAGCCTGATATGATCCGTTACAAAAGGGAACAATTAAGCATTCAATGGAATTAAATAATCATGGAAGGAAAGGCGATGAAGTGATAGATCAGCGACCCGTCAGGAAGGTCCTTGGCGCAGGGTCTGGGAAAGGCGTTCCTACAGAGGGGCAGGGGAGCCCGCCGCCCACACGTCCTCTGAAATCAAAAGATAACTTTTCATATGCAGAAGATGAATGAATTAAAAATCTGTTGAATTATCTGAGTTTTTATTGTTCATGATATGAGTGTGGATTAAATGTAATATATATATATATATATATATATATATATATATATATATATATATATATATATATATATATACGGAAAAGCTGTGTGCAAAGCTCACCTGGGTATCCATAGCTGGCGTTGGCATCGTATGAGGCCAGAGTCTGTTGCATCATGGATACGTTGCATCCTCTCATAGCCATCTCCATCTTTAAGTTCTTAATCTCTTCTTCTGTTTTCTTAAGACCAAGTCTCATCTGTATTTCCTCCCTCTCATCCTTATCTCTCTTCTTTTTCTGCTTTATCGCCAGCTGCCTGCGCTTCTCCAGTGCGGGGTCGTCTTGTTTCGGCCAGTCGTACATCTTGACTTTGCGTTGTCTGCCGCCGCCCGAGACGGACAGGGGCGGCGAGGGGGAGAGGCCGCCCCCGACCGCCGCCCCTTCCAAGTAGTCGTCTGCGCCAAAAGCAAGCGCCTCCGAACCCCGGAACAGACTCGCCTCAGCACCGTCCGCCTGTCCGTACGGATACGAATGGTCGTCATACGAGGTCGAATGGAGGCCCTGTACGCTCTCCGTCGTGCTATGAGGCCACATCTGAGGCTCGCCCAGAGATCCGTTATAGCCGCCCTCCACCACGTAATACGGACTACAGTTAGTGACAGAATACCCGTCCTGGCCAAAGCCACTGTAGTAGCCTCCTTCGTAAGCTGGCTCCATGCTTGAGAAACGCCACAGGCCAGATACCACTTCTTTCGGCTGCTGTCCAATCGACCTGTGGAGCAAGTCACAGGAGAAGGCCCCTTTTAACGCACGGGGACGATAGCTTCTAGGAAGCTCCAACACTTTCTGTAAAGTCGACGTTTGGTTTCCTCGACGCCGCCCCATCGCGTCAACAGTAAGCCCTTGGGAACCACCGGCCTCGACAACAACGTTCCTTATCCTGCCCAGCAGTCATCCACCTGCCGCCGGGCCTTACGCTTCTCTCGTGTGTCCTAAGCAACTTGTTTGTGTTTATTTATACTACCACGTCCCTGTGCATTTGCATATACATTTCCATAAAAATGTAAATACGTTTAAAAATGTAAATGTTTGTCGAAACCGTTCATGGAATGCGTAAGAACGTGCGTGATAAAATTCTCGACGGTAGTTAATAGGAAAAGAGTTACTAAACACAAATGGGATATTACTATTATTATCCGTCACTATTTTTGTTAATGTTCCTTTTATCTTCCTCTTACGGTTATATTCCTCTCTCTCTCTCTTATATATACACACACCACATATATGTGTGTGTATGAATGCATATGTTTCTTTTCCCCTCTCTATCTTTCTCTCTCTATAGATATATATATATATATATATGTGTGTGTGTGTGTGTGTGTATATGTGTGTGTGTGTGTGTGTGTGTGTGTGAATATATATATACATATATGTGTGTAAACATATGTATATCTGTGTGGATGTGTGTCTATGTGTGTATTTATATATATATATATATATATATATATATATATATATTATATATATATATATATATACACATGTCTGCGTATACATAAATATATATGCATATATATATACGTGTGTATATATATAAGTGGATGTCGGTACGGGTGTTTGTGTATGGATGAGTGGGTGGGTGTGTATGTGGGTATAAATGTGCGTATATACAAGTATATATATATATATATATATATATATATATATATATATATATATATATATATGTGTGTGTGTGTGTGTGTGTGTGTGTGTGTGTGT
>NC_091582.1:10912312-10928151 GCF_042767895.1 Penaeus vannamei
ATTAATATCATCGTTATTATTGTTATCATTTTCATCATTATCGTTGTTATTACTATTATTACTACCGTCATTATTATTATCATTGGTATTATTATCACCAGTATTACAGTATTGTTGTTATTATCATTATTGCTGTAATTATTATCATCTTTATCATTATTACCATTATAGGTATTACTATTCTTTTCATTATGAGGATTATCATCTTTATTATTATTATCAGTATTATCGTTTTTATCATAATTATTATCGCGATCACTATCATCATTATTATTACTATTATTATTATCCTAATCATTATCATTATTTTCATCATAATTATTACTGTCATTATAATCATTTTCATCCTTCCCATTATCATTATCATTATTATCACCGTCACTATCATTAACAGTATTATAAGTATCATTGGTATTATCATTATCATTATCATCTTTATTTTCTTTAGTACTATTATCACGCTTACTTTTATAATTATCATCAATGTCAATACGATTACTATCATTACCACTATCATTATTATCATTATTATCATTATTATCACTATTGCATTGTTATAAATCATTACTATCATTACAATTATTTTTTTTTTCATTAGTATCATCATTACAGTTACTATCAGCATCATCATTATTTTCAACATGGTGATTATCATTTTAGTGTCATTATTATATTCATGATAATCATTAGTATCACAATCATCATTATTATCATAATCTTATTACTATTATTGTTATTATCATAATTATGATGATGATCGTTGTCATCACTGTCATTATCATTATTAATGTTATCATCATTATCATTACTATCAGTTTCAAGTTTATTTTTATCATTATCAATGTCACCACTATTATCATCATTATAGTTATTATCATTATCATTGCTATCATTATCATTCTTATTCATCACTAAGACTGTTTTGTTGTTATTGTCTTTACCTTCCCCAATATTGCCATTATCAAAAATGTTATCACTGGTAATATTTTTTCAAATATTTTTTTTTCCATTTTCGGTTTGTTAATGCTATCTTATCAATGGGTGTGAATGTCTGTAAGGATGCTTTTAGATACAAAAATGAAATAAACACATATAATATTAGCCTGATATAATGATCCGTTACAAAAGGGAACAATTAAGGATTCAATGGAATTAAATAATCATGGAAGGAAAGGCGATGAAGTGATAGATCAGCGACCCGTCAGGAAGGTCCTTGGCGCAGGGTCTGGGAAAGGCGTTCCTACAGAGGGGCAGGCGAGCCCGCCGCCCACACGTCCTCTGAAATCAAAAGATAACTTTTCATATGCAGAAGATGAATGAATTAAAAAGTTGTTCAATTATCTGTTTGTATTGTTTATGATATGAGCGAGGATAATTGTAATACATATATACGGAAAAACTGTGCAAAGCTCACCTGGGTATCCATAGCTGGCGTTGGCATCGTATGAGGCCAGAGTCTGTTGCATCATGGATACGTTGCATCCTCTCATAGCCATCTCCATCTTTAAGTTCTTAATCTCTTCTTCTGTTTTCTTAAGACCAAGTCTCATCTGCATTTCCTCCCTCTCATCCTTATCTCTCTTCTTTTTCTGCTTTATCGCCAGCTGCCTGCGCTTCTCCAGTGCGGGGTCGTCTTGTTTCGGCCAGTCGTACATCTTGACTTTGCGTTGTCTGCCGCCGCCCGAGACGGACAGGGGCGGCGAGGGGGAGAGGCCGCCCCCGACCGCCGCCCCTTCCAAGTAGTCGTCTGCGCCAAAAGCAAGCGCCTCCGAACCCCGGAACAGACTCGCCTCAGCACCGTCCGCCTGTCCGTACGGATACGAATGGTCGTCATACGAGGCCGAATGGAGGCCCTGTACGCTCTCCGTCGTGCCATGAGGCCACATCTGAGGCTCGCCCAGAGACCCGTTATAGCCGCCCTCCACGTAATACGGACCACAGTTACCAACAGAATACCCGTCCTGGCTAAAGCCACTGTAGTAGCCTCCTTCGTAAGCTGGCTCCATGCTTGAGAAACGCCACAGGCCAGATACCACTTCTTTCGGCTGCTGTCCAATCGACCTGTGGAGCAAGTCACAGGAGAAGGCCCCTTTTAACGCACGGGGACGATAGCTTCTAGGAAGCTCCAACACTCTTTCTGTAAAGTCGACGTTTGGTTTCCTCGACGCCGCCCCATCGCGTCAACAATAAGCCCTCGGGAACCACCGGCCTCAACAACAACGTTCCTTATCCTGCCCAGCAGTCATCCACCTGCCGCCGGGCCTTACGCTTCTCTCGTGTGTCTTAAGCAGCGTGTTTATATATGTTTATTATCGTTCCTGTGCATTTGTACATTTACGATACGCTTAGAGAAAAAGAAAACAAATGTGGAAAAGGAATACACTAATGTGTAAAGATTTATAAACAAACCATTCATGTAATTTAGAAGAATATATGAGGCATATATATATATATATATATATATATATATATATATATATATATATGTATATATATATATATACATATATATGTATATATATATATATATATATATATATATATATATATATTACGTATATGCATATGTATTTATTTATGTCTATGTATTTGCATATATATATATATATATATATATATATATATATATATATATATATATATAGAGAGAGAGAGAGAGAGAGAGAGAGAGAGAGAGAGAGAGAGAGAGAGAGAGGAAGGGAGGGAGATATGCATATATTCTGATTTACATATGTATATACATACATATATGTGTGTGTGTACATACATATTCGTTTATCTATGTATATAGATAGCTACACATACATATAACAGACAGATGGGCAAATAAACAATTAGATGTGTATATATCAGTATTCCCTTTTATCTATCAAACTATCAGTCAATCATTATATATATATATATATATATATATATATATATATATATATATCTTCATACCTGTAGTTATGTAAATGTATGTATATATATGGATACATATATATACATACACTGTGTGTGTGTGTGTCTGTGTGCATTTGTGTATATATGTGTGTATATATATGTGTGTGTGTCTTTGTATCTGTGTATGTCCATGTGTGTGTGTCTGTGAGCGTGTTTCTGTTATTTACTGGGATTTGGTCATTCCGTTTTGGTGTAAATTTCGGTGATTGTTGACAACATAAATATCAAAGACTCACATACAAATACATACAATCACACAAAGGATCATTTTCTGAATCAGTGAGAATCCTGTTCTCATTATCGCCTAATTGTTGTTGTTATCATTGACATCACTCATTTTTCATCATTTCTACTATTATCATCATTTCTATTAGCATCACTATCCACATGATCCTTCTTGGCAAGGGCGCTGCACTGAAGCATTTAGACCGGCATCGCGTGTACATTTATGATTTGCACGACGACCCAGAGGGAGAGGTTATAAAGGGAGGTAGGGGGGGGGGAGGGGAAGAGAGGAATGAGAAAGAAAGGGGGCTTAAAGGGGAAAGAGATGTGGGGAAGGGAATCCGAGGGGAAAGGACACGACTTAAAGAGGAGAATGGCATAGGGAAGGGGAAGTGAAATGGGAAGAGAGAGGAATCTGAGATGAAAAAGGAGGATGGGAGAGAGAGAGGAAAAGGGAAAAGGGTGCATAGGAAGTGTGGGCGATGAAGGAGGAAGAGAAGGGGAGTGGGAGTCGCATATGTAGGGATGAGAGTGGGAGGAATGGATTAAATGAAGATTTAGGAGTAAGGGGAGGCGGAAGAGCGGGAATGGGGAAGGTAGAAAGAAAAAGGGAGAGAGGAAAGGAACGATAAAAGGAGGGGGTTTTCCGCAGACATTTCACGGGTTCCGCTAATTGTTATCAGTCATATCATTATTTCTGCTATCGTTATTATCATAATCATTATAACTAATATTATTATTTGCAATATCATCTTATCATTATCATTAGTCATCATAATTACTGTCAATGTTATTTATATATTTTTAGCATTATCACCATAATATTATATTTATTATCATTAGCATTATTATTGCTATTCTTCTTATTGTGATCATTATCATGATTATTATCGTTATAATTATCCTTGTTCTGGTCACTGTTGTTTTGTTCTTGTTATTACCACTAGTGTTATTGCAATTGTTAGTAGTAGTAGTAATGTCATTGTTATTATCCTGATTGTTATCAGTTATCATTTTTAATTAAAATTATCATTACCATTATCATTATTGCTATCATTATAACTGTTATCATTAATATTTGTATTATCAACAATTTCAATATTAGTAGTAGTAGTAGTAGTAGTATCATCATTATCATAATTTCCAGTAGTTTTAGTATCGGTATTACTGTTTTCAATATTATCATTATTATTGTAATGATTATCATCATATTATGATTGTTTTCATTATCACTGTTATCATCATTTTGTTATTATCTATTATTGTCATCATTGTTGTTATTATCATTATTATCATTGTTATTGTTGTAATTACAGATCCCACTGTTGTATTGCTATTAGTATTATTAGTACTATTTCAATATTGTAATTATTATCATTATCATTTTATAATCATTATCATTATTGTTTTTGTTACCATATTATCATTATCCTCATAGTTACTATTACTATTGGTATTATCATCATCATTATTACTGATATTATTATTATCATTATCATTATGATCATTATTGTTATTCTTATCATTAACAGTATCGTTCTGATTATTGTTATTATTGTCATTATTTTTGTTATTATCATTATCATCTTTATCAATATCATTATTATCAATATTATCTTTGTTTATAATTATCGTTACTATCATAATTATTGTTATCATGACAACTATTTATATTAAGTTTATTTTCTAGTACCTTTATTGTTATTTTTGTTATCATTTCTATCCTATCATTATCATTATTTTTTATTGTTGTTTTCTTTTTCTATTATCATTATCATTATTATTATCATTGTTTTTGTTGCTGTCATCATTCCTATTATTATCATTCTTATTATTACTATTATCATTATTATCATTGCTATTACCCTCATGATTATATTTATCAATCTACAGATTATGACTATTAATGCTATTATTATTAGTGTCACCACTAACATCAACATCTTCATCACTATCTTCATGATGGTCATAGTATTTTTTCACTGTTTTTGTTATCATCTTTTTCATCATTATCAAAATCTCCTTCATCAATAGCATTGTGATCATTATCATAATTCCATTATCATTTTCAGTAGCAACATTAACAAGACCATCTCAAACATCATTGCTAGTACCATTATCATCAATTATATTACTGATATTATTTCCCTATCCAGTTTTTTACTTTTCAATTACCCTAGCGTGCAAATGACTGCCGAGATGATGAAGCATACACAGGTACAAATAACATAATAAAATATATTATAAAAGGGAACAATTTACGAATAAATAATCATGGAAGGAAAGGCGATGAAGTGATAGATCAGCGACCCGTCAGGGAGGTCCTTGGCGCAGGGTCTGGGAAAGGCGTTCCTACAGAGGGGCAGGGGAGCCCGCCGCCCACACGTCCTCTGAAATCAAAAGATAACTTTTCATATGCAGAAGATGAATGAATTAAAAATCTGTTGAATTGTCTGGGTTTGTATTGTTCATGATGTGAGTGAGGATTAAATATAAATATATATATACGGAAAAACTGTGTGCAAAGCTCACCTGGGTATCCATAGCTGGCGTTGGCATCGTATGAGGCCAGAGTCTGTTGCATCATGGATATGTTGCATCCTCTCATAGCCATCTCCATCTTTAAGTTCTTAATCTCTTCTTCTGTTTTCTTAAGACCAAGTCTCATCTGTATTTCCTCCCTCTCATCCTTATCTCTCTTCTTTTTCTGCTTTATCGCCAGCTGCCTGCGCTTCTCCAGTGCGGGGTCGTCTTGTTTCGGCCAGTCGTACATCTTGACTTTGCGTTGTTTGCCGCCGCCCGAGACGGACAGGGGCGGCGAGGGGGAGAGGCCGCCCCCGACCGCCGCCCCTTCCAAGTAGTCGTCTGCGCCAAAAGCAAGCGCCTCCGAACCCCGGAACAGACTCGCCTCAGCACCGTCCGCCTGTCCGTACGGATACGAATGGTCGTCATACGAGGCCGAATGGAGGCCCTGTACGCTCTCCGTCGTGCCATGAGGCCACATCTGAGGCTCGCCCAGAGACCCGTTATAGCCGCCCTCCACGTAATACGGACCACAGTTACCAACAGAATACCCGTCCTGGCCAAAGCCACTGTAGTAGCCTCCTTCGTAAGCTGGCTCCATGCTTGAGAAACGCCACAGGCCAGATACCACTTCTTTCGGCTGCTGTCCAATCGACCTGTGGAGCAAGTCACAGGAGAAGGCCCCTTTTAACGCACGGGGACGATAGCTTCTAGGAAGCTCCAACACTCTTTCTGTAAAGTCGACGTTTGGTTTCCTCGACGCCGCCGCGTCAACAGTAAGCCCTTGGGAACCACCGGCCTCAACAACGTTCCTTATCCTGCCCAGCAGTCATCCACCTGCCGCCGGGCCTTACGCTTCCCTCGTGTGTCTGAAGCAACATGTTCGTGTTTATTTATACTACCACGTCCCTATAAATACGTTTAAAAATGTAAATGTTTGTCGAAACCGTTCTTGGAATGCGTAAAAACGTGCGTGATAAAATACTCGACGGTAGTCAATAGGGAAAGAGTTACTAAACACAAATGGGATATTACTATTATTATCCCTGTCACTATTTTTGTTAATGTTCCTTTAGTGATCTTCCTCTTACGGTTATATTCCTCTCTCTCTCTCTTATATATACACACCACATATATGTGTGTGTGTGAATGCATATGTTTCTTTTCCCCTCTCTATCTTTCTCTCTCTATAAATATACATATATATATATGTGTGTATATATGTATATATATATATATATATATATATATATATATATGTGTGTGTGTGTGTGTGTGTGTGTGTGTGTGTGTGTGTGTGTGTGTGTGTGTGTGTGTGTGTGTGTAAATATATATATATATATATATATATATATATATATATATATATATATATATATATATATATGTATAAACATATGTATATCTGTGTGGACGTGTGTCTATGTGTGTATTTATATATATATATATATATATATATATATATATATATATATATATATATATATATATATATATATACATATGTCTGCGTATACATAAATATATATGCATATATATATACGTGTGTATATATATATACGTGGATGTCGGTACGGGTGTTTGTGTATGGATGAGTGAGTGGGTGGGTGTGTATGTGGGTATAAATGTGCGTATATACAAGTATATATATGTGTGTGTGTGTTACATCAATTATAAATATTATCAACTTTATTGTTACTAATGTTATCATTATTACTATTCAAAAAAAAAAATTATATATATATATATATATATATATATATATATATCATAATTCTATTTGCGCCGTCCTTCCGCCCTACATTTTATGCCTGAAATCCTGTTTCATGTGAGTGCGGATTCCAAGACTCTCCATTTTGATATAAGATGGATGTCTTATGCCTGAAACCATGTCCCACGTGACTGGAATATGCTCATTTCTATTTTTGTTTTTATACCATCAGTTATTATCACCGTCATTAGTATTAGTATTGGTCTTATCATTATTACTATTAGTATTATTATTATTATTATAATTATACGAGGCATTATCATTGTTATCATCTTCATAATCATCATTAATTGTAATTGTATCATTATCGTTATTACTACTTTTATTAGTGTTGTTCTTGCTTTTTCCTTCTTGTTTTTATCATTATCATTCTTATTATCATTATGATCATAACTATCAATACTATTATTCTTATGATTATAAATATCACTTATCATTACTATTACTATTATTATTATCACTGTCATTATTATTATGAAAATATCATTATCATTACTTTTACTATTATTATCATTATCATTATTTTTATCATTATCATTATTGCTATAATAATTTTATTATCACTATCATTATTACAGTTTTTTCATTAATATCATTGCTATCATTGTCATCATTTTCATCATTATCGTTATTACTATCATTGCTACCGTCATTATTATTATCATTGGTATTATTATCACCAGTATTACAGTATTGTTACTATTATCATTATCATTATTGCTGTAATTATTATCATCTTTATCATTATTACCATTATAGGTATTACTATTATCATTATGATGATTATCATCTTTACTATTATTTTTATCATTATTATCGTTTTCATCATAATTGTTATCAGTATCATTATCATTACTTAATTTTTATCCTAATTATTATCATTATTTTCATCATAATTATCATCAGTCATTATTTTATAATTTTCATCTTTTCCATTATTATCATCATTATTATCATCGTCACTATCATTATCAGTATTATAACTATCATTCGTATCATCATAATCATTATCATTTTTATTTTCATTAGTACTACTATCACGATTATTTTCATAATTATCATCAATCTCAATACGATTAATATCATTACCAATATCATTATTATTATTATTATTATTATTATCATTATTATCCTTATCGTATTGTTAAAAGTCATTACTATTATCATTATTATCATCATTACAGTTATTATAGCATTAGCATTATTTTCAATATTGTTGTAATTATCCTCTTAGTGCCATTATTATATTTATGATAATCATTAGTATCACAATCCTCATTATTATCATCATCACTTTACATCATTCTATTATTGTTATTATTATCATCATTATGATGATCGTTATCATCACTGTCATTATCATTATTGATGTTACTATCATTATTACCATTGCCTTAATTTTCAAGTTTATCATTATCATTATTAATGTCACCACTATTATCATTATAGTTATTATCATCATCATTATCATTGCCATCATTATCATTCTTATCCTTATCTCGATCACTAATACTCTTTTGTTTTGTTGCTATTATCATTACCTTCCCCAATATTGCCATTATCAAAAATGTTATCACTGGTAATATTTTTTTTTAATATTTTTTATTATCATATCCGGTTTGTTAATGCTATCTTATCAATGGGTGTGAATATCTGCAAGGATACTTTTAGATACAAAAATGAAATAAACACATATAATATTAGCCTGATATAATGATCCGTTACAAAAGGAAACAATTAAGCATTCAATGGAATTAAATAATCATGGAAGGAAAGGCGATGAAGTGATAGATCAGCGACCCGTCAGGAAGGTCCTTGGCGCAGGGTTTGGGAAAGGCGTTCCTACAGAGGGGCAGGGGAGCCCGTCGCCCACACGTCCTCTGAAATCAAAAGATAACTTTTCATATGCAGAAGATGAATGAATTAAAAATCTGTTCAATTATCTGTTTGTATTGTTTATGATATGAGCGAGGATAATTGTAATACATATATACGGAAAAACTGTGTGCAAAGCTCACCTGGGTATCCATAGCTGGCGTTGGCATCGTATGAGGCCAGAGTCTGTTGCATCATGGATACGTTGCATCCTCTCATAGCCATCTCCATCTTTAAGTTCTTAATCTCTTCTTCTGTTTTCTTAAGACCAAGTCTCATCTGTATTTCCTCCCTCTCATCCTTATCTCTCTTCTTTTTCTGCTTTATCGCCAGCTGCCTGCGCTTCTCCAGTGCGGGGTCGTCTTGTTTCGGCCAGTCGTACATCTTGACTTTGCGTTGTCTGCCGCCGCCCGAGACGGACAGGGGCGGCGAGGGGGAGAGGCCGCCCCCGACCGCCGCCCCTTCCAAGTAGTCGTCTGCGCCAAAAGCAAGCGCCTCCGAACCCCGGAACAGACTCGCCTCAGCACCGTCCGCCTGTCCGTACGGATACGAATGGTCGTCATACGAGGTCGAATGGAGGCCCTGTACGCTCTCCGTCGTGCTATGAGGCTACATCTGAGGCTCGCCCAGAGATCCGTTATAGCCGCCCTCCTCCACGTAATACGGACTACAGTTAGTGACAGAATACCCGTCCTGGCCAAAGCCACTGTAGTAGCCTCCTTCGTAAGCTGGCTCCATGCTTGAGAAACGCCACAGGCCAGATACCACTTCTTTCGGCTGCTGTCCAATCGACCTGTGGAGCAAGTCACAGGAGAAGGCCCCTTTTAACGCACGGGGACGATAGCTTCTAGGAAGCTCCAACACTCTTTCTGTAAATGTCGACGTTTAGTTTCCTCGACGCCACCCCATCGCGTCAACAGTAAGCCCTCGGGAACCACCGGCCTCGACAACAACGTTCCTTATCCTGCCCAGCAGTCATTCACCTGCCGCCGGGCCTTACGCTTCTCTCGTGTGTCCTAAGCAGCGTTTTTATATATGTTTATTATCGTTCCTGTGCATTTGTACATTTACGATACGCTTAGAGAAAAAAAAAACCGTAAATGTGGAAAAGGAATACACTAATGTGTAAAGATTTATAAACAAACCATTCATGTAATTTAGAAGAATATATGAGGCATATATATATATATATATATATATATATATATATATATATATACATATATATGTATATATATATATATATATATATAATACGTATATGCATATGTATTTATTTATGTCTATGTATTTGCATATATATATATATATACATATATATATATATATATATATATATATATAGAGAGAGAGAGAGAGAGAGAGAGAGAGAGAGAGAGGAAGGGAGGGAGATATGCATATATTCTGATTTACATATGTATATACATACATATATGTGTGTGTGTACATACATATTCGTTTATCTATGTATATAGATAGCTACACATACATATAACAGACAGATGGGCAAATAAACAATTAGATGTGTATATATCAGTATTCCCTTTTATCTATCAAACTATCAGTCAATCATTATATATATATATATATATATATATATATATATATATATATATATATATATATATATATATATATGTATATATATATATATATATATATATCTTCATACCTGTAGTTATGTAAATGTATGTATATATATGGATACATATATATACATACATTGTGTGTGTGTCTGTGTGCATTTGTGTATATATGTGTGTATATATGTGTGTGTATCTTTGTATCTGTGTATGTCCATGTGTGTGTGTCTGTGAGTGTGTTTCTGTTATTTACTGGGATTTGGTCATTCCGTTTTGGTGTAAATTTCGGTGATTGTTGACAACATAAATATCAAAGACTCACATACAGATAATACAATCACACAAAGGATCATTTTCTGAATCAGTGAGAATCCTGTTCTCATTATCGCCTAATTGTTGTTGTTATCATTGACATCACTCATTTTTCATCATTTCTACTATTATCATCATTTCTATTAGCATCACTATCCATATGATCCTTCTTGGCAAGGGCGCTGCACTGAAGCATTTAGACCGGCATCGCGTGTACATTTATGATTTGCACGACGACCCAGAGGGAGAGGTTATAAAGGGAGGTAGGGGGGGGGGGGAGGGGAAGAGAGGAATGAGAAAGAAAGGGGGCTTAAAGGGGAAAGAGATGTGGGGAAGGGAATCCGAGGGGAAAGGACACGACTTAAAGAGGAGAATGGCATAGGGGAGGGGAAGTGGAATGGGAAGAGAGAGGAATCTGAGATGAAAAAGGAGGATGGGAGAGAGAGAGGAAAAGGGAAAAGGGTGCATAGGAAGTGTGGGTGATGAAGGAGGAAGAGAAGGGGAGTGGGAGTCGCACATGTAGGGATGAGAGTGGGAGGAATGGATTAAATGAAGATTTAGGAGTAAGGGGAGGCGGAAGAGCGGGAATGGGGAAGGTAGAAAGAAAAAGGGAGAGAGGAAACGAACGATAAAAGGAGGGGGTTTTCCGCAGACATTTCACGGGTCCCGCTAATTGTTATCAGTCTTCTCATTATTTCTGCTATCGTTATTATCATAATCATTATAACTAATATTATTATTTGCAATATCATCTTATTATTATCATTAGTCATCATAATTACTGTCAATGTTATTTATATATTTTTAGCATTATCACCATGATATTATATTTATTATCATTAGCATTATTATTGCTATTCTTCTTATTGTGATCATTATCATGATTATTATCATTATAATTATCCTTGTTATAGTCACTGTTGTTTTGTTCTTGTTAATACCACTAGTGTTATTGCAATTGTTAGTAGTAGTAGTAATGTCATTGTTATTATCCTGATTGTTATCATTGTTATCATTTTTAATCAAAATTATCATTACCATTATCATTATTGCTATCATTATAACTGTTATCATTAATATTTGTATTATCATCAATCTCAATATTAGGTGTAGTAGTAGTAGTATCATCATTATCATCATTTCCAGTAGTTTTAGTATCGGTATTACTGTTTTCAATATTATCATTATTATTGTAATGATTATCATCATATTATGATTGTTTTCATTATCATTGTTATCATCATTTTGTTATTATCTATTATTGTCATCATTGTTATTATCATTATTATCATTGTTATTGTTGTAATTACAGATCCCACTGTTGTATTGCTATTAGTATTATTAGTACTATTTCAATATTGTAATTATTATCATTATCATTTTATAATCATTATCATTATTGTTTTTGTTACCATATTATCATTATCCTCATAGTTACTATTTCTATTGGTATTATCATCATCATTATTACTGATATTATTATTATCATTATCATTATGATCATTATTGTTATTCTTATCATTAACAGTATCGTTCTGATTATTGTTATTATTGTCATTATTTTTGTTATTATCATTATCATCTTTATCAATATCATTATTATCAATATTATCTTTGTTTATAATTATCGTTACTATCATAATTATTGTTATCATGACAACTATTTATATTAAGTTTATTTTCTAGTACCTTTATTGTTATTTTTGTTATCATTTCTATCCTATCATTATCATTATTTTTATTGTTGTTTTCTTTTTCTATTATCATTATCATTATTATTATCATTGTTTTTGTTGCTGTCATCATTCCTATTATTATCATTCTTATTATTACTATTATCATTATTATTATTGCTATTACCCTCATGATTATATTTATCAATCTACAGATTATGACTATTAATGCTATTGTTATTAGTGTCACCACTAACATCAACATCTTCATCACTGTCTTCATGGTCATAGTATTTTTCACTGTTATTGTTATCATCTTTTTCATCATTATCAAAATCTCCTTCATTAATAGCATTGTGATCATTATCATAATTCCATTATCATTTTCAGTAGCAACATTAACAAGACCATCTCAAACATCATTGCTAGTACCATTATCATCAATTATATTACTGATATTATTTCCCTATCCAGTTTTTTACTTTTGAATTACCCTAGCGTGCAAATGACTGCCGAGATGATGAAGCATACACAGGTACAAATAACATAATAAAATATATTATAAAAGGGAACAATTTACGAATAAATAATCATGGAAGGAAAGGCGATGAAGTGACATGTCAGCGACCCGTCAGGAAGGTCCTTGGCGCAGGGTCTGGGAAAGGCGTTCCTACAGAGGGGCAGGGGAGCCCGCCGCCCACACGTCCTCTGAAATCAAAAGATAACTTTTCATATACAGATAAATTGAATTAAAAATCTGTTGAATTGTCTGGGTTTGTATTGTTCATGATGTGAGTGAGGATTAAATGTAAATATATATATACGGAAAAACTGTGTGCAAAGCTCACCTGGGTATCCATAGCTGGCGTTGGCATCGTATGAGGCCAGAGTCTGTTGCATCATGGATACGTTGCATCCTCTCATAGCCATCTCCATCTTTAAGTTCTTAATCTCTTCTTCTGTTTTCTTAAGACCAAGTCTCATCTGTATTTCCTCCCTCTCATCCTTATCTCTCTTCTTTTTCTGCTTTATCGCCAGCTGTCTGCGCTTCTCCAGTGCGGGGTCGTCTTGTTTCGGCCAGTCGTACATCTTGACTTTGCGTTGTCTGCCGCCGCCCGAGACGGACAGGGGCGGCGAGGGGGAGAGGCCGCCCCCGACCGCCGCCCCTTCCAAGTAGTCGTCTGCGCCAAAAGCAAGCGCCTCCGAACCCCGGAACAGACTCGCCTCAGCAACGTCCGCCTGTCCGTACGGATACGAATGGTCGTCATACGAGGCCGAATGGAGGCCCTGTACGCTCTCCGTCGTGCCATGAGGCCACATCTGAGGCTCGCCCGGAGATCCGTTATAGCCGCTCTCCACGTAATACGGACCACAGTTACCAACAGAATACCCGTCCTGGCCAAAGCCACTGTAGTAACCTCCTTCGTAAGCTGGCTCCATGCTTGAGAAACGCCACAGGCCAGATACCACTTCTTTCGGCTGCTGTCCAATCGACCTGTGGAGCAAGTCACAGGAGAAGGCCCCTTTTAACGCACGGGGACGATAGCTTCTAGGAAGCTCCAACACTCTTTCTGTAAAGTCGACGTTTGGTTTCCTCGACGCCGCCGCGTCAACAGTAAGCCCTTGGGAACCACCGGCCTCAACAACGTTCCTTATCCTGCCCAGCAGTCATCCACCTGCCACCGGGCCTTACGCTTCCCTCGTGTGTCTGAAGCAACATGTTCGTGTTTATTTATACTACCACGTCCCTATAAATACGTTTAAAAATGTAAATGTTTGTCGAAACCGTTCTTGGAATGCGTAAAAACGTGCGTGATAAAATACTCGACGGTAGTCAATAGGAAAAGAGTTACTAAACACAAATGGGATATTACTATTATTATCCCAGTCACTATTTTTGTTAATGTTCCTTTTGTGATCTTCCTCTTACGGTTATATTCCTCTCTCTCTCTCTTATATATACACACCACATATATGTGTGTGTGTGAATGCATATGTTTCTTTTCCCCTCTCTATCTTTCTCTCTCTATAAATATACATATATATATGTGTGTGTATATATATATATATATATATATATATATATATATATATATATATATATATATATATATATATATATACATATGTCTGCGTATACATAAATATATATGCATATATATATACGTGTGTATATATATATACGTGGATGTCGGTACGGGTGTTTGTGTATGGATGAGTGAGTGGGTGGGTGTGTATGTGGGTATAAATGTGCGTATATACAAGTATATATATGTGTGTGTGTGTTACATCAATTATAAATATTATCAACTTTATTGTTACTAATGTTATCATTATTACTATTCAAAAAAAAAATTATATATATATATATATATATATATATATATATATATATATATCATAATTCTATTTGCGCCGTCCTTCCGCCCTACATTTTATGCCTGAAATCCTGTTTCATGTGAGTGCGGATTCCAAGACTCTCCATTTTGATATAAGATGGATGTCTTATGCCTGAAACCATGTCCCACGTGACTGGAATATGCTCATTTCTATTTTTGTTTTTATATCATCAGTTATTATCACCGTCATTAGTATTAGTATTGGTCTTATCATTATTATTATTATTATTATTATTATTATTATTATAATTATACGAGGCATTATCATTGTCATCATCATAATCATCATTATTTGTAGTTGTATCATTATCGTTATTACTACTTTTATTATTGTTGTTGTTGCTTTTTCCTTCTTATTTTTATCATTATCATTCTTATTATCATTATGATCATAGCTATCAATACTATTATTCTTATGATTATAAATATCACTTATCATTATTATTACTATTATTATTATCACTGTCATTATTATTATGAAAATATCATTATCATTACTTTTACTATTATTATCATTATCATTATTTTTATCATT
>NC_091582.1:10928651-10936151 GCF_042767895.1 Penaeus vannamei
TTTTTATTATTTTTTTTTTTTTTCTTTCCTCTTTTTCGTCTTCGTTCAGGTCGATTTGCTCTTAATAGCCTCGCATTCTCGGAGAATCCCCAAATTACAATCGTTCTCTCTCTCTCTCTCTCTCTCTCTCTCTCTCTCTCTCTCTCTCTCTCTCTCTCTCTCTCTCTCTCTCTCTCTCTCTCTCTCTCTCTCTCTCCTTTCTTTCTTCCTCACTTTATTTTCTCCTTTCTTTTTCCCGCCAAAACGACGTGACAACCAGACCTCAAGCAGACGTCTGAGAAAGAGAAAGAGAGAGACAGACAGACAGACAGAGAAATTCGTGTTTTCCGGGGCTTTTTAAACGTTCCGCGGAATGAGAGAGACCGGAAAGCGCCACAAGCGGGAAAGACCAAGTTGAAGACGAGCCGAGAGATCGCGTTCAACCTCAGTCACGTGATTTTCGCACGATCGGATGCCTCGCTGTTGACGGTGTGGTTTGATTTCTGTGATATGATCGTGCGATATATTTCTCGTCGCGCGATTAACTTTCCTTTGTCTCCGTTTTACTTTCACTTTACTTGTCTTTTCCTCTATTTTTTGTCAATAATAGTAATTCAAAATTACAGTAATTATTATCAATTACCTATCCTGAGAAATATATATATGTATATATATATACATATTGTAGAGGAAATTACAGGATTTGTAGTTAAAACACATTCAGGAATCACAAAATGAGATTATTTCTTTAAAGAAAGATAAATTTTGAAAAAAAGGTGGCGATTCTTACGTGATAGTAATAAATAACCCGAATGAAAATGGTAATTAGATGCTAAATGAGGTAACAAAATCTAAGCACTCTTATCGCCAAATTTCGCAGTCGTTACAACAGTCACATCAAAATTTCATTTTATTCAACTACATTACCTTGATTATTTTTCACTTGCCCCATTGGGAGTGAAAATGCGCTTCAGTTAGTAACCAAAGACAATCAGAACATACGTCATAGGCTGTTGCTAAGATGTAGGTCACCTTGCATCTTTGCAATTGAAGGAAAAGTGTAGTGTGCGTGCATGTGTGTGTGTGTGTGTTTGTCTGTGTTTGTGTGTGCATGTGTGTGTACATGTGTGTGTGTGTGTGTGAAAGTTAGAGAGTGAGTATGTAACACTGTGAATTAGAACATGAATTTTAACACTAAACCAATTCCAGAATTCAAATTAATCAACCAAGCTATCAATGCCTTGTATTTCATTCGTATTTTCCCAAACTGCAACTTTTCCCCTGTGAGTTGCCAGAAGCACGATGTCTAACGCCCTTCTCTCCCCCCAGGCCGCCGACAGCCTTCGGGGCGCCGCCTGATGTTGGTGCCTCGGGCCGCCCCAACCTGCGCCATGCCTGCTGCTTCGCCCTCCCGCCCTACCCCCGCCGCCCCCAGGCCCTTCACGCCCGCCCCGGGGTACGCCCAGTACCACATGGCAGTGGTACATGCGTCGCACATGCCCACTGGATATGGTAGTCGACCTTCGCTCCCCAGCCCGCGGTACCTCGGAGTGCCACCTGGCAACCACCTGGCAGCGGCACTCACTCAGCCGTCGCCCCCAGGACTGCCCAGGTCACGCTCGCCGCGCCCTTCCCCCGTCCAGTACGAGGCTGTGCAACCTCCGGCGAGAGCCATGCCTCCCGCATTTCGCCCTGTGGGCATCCACGGCGCCCTCAGCTCGCCCAAGCAGGCGTCCGTGTGCCCCGAGGCCCGTGGCTCGTACCCGGCGCCTGAACTCCCCGAGAGCCACCCGGTGCAGTGGCCCTCCGACGCGCCCCTGCCTGGCTCCGACATGCCCTTCGACCTCTCCACGCACAACCGGGAGCCCCGCATGTCGCCGGCCTCCAGACCTCTCGACCTCTCGGAGTCGGAGCAGCCGCTCGACCTCCGAGTGAAGAAGAGGCATCAGGAGGAGGACGAGAACATGAACATCGTCGTGCGCCGGACGCCGCCCACGCCGCCCCGACGGCCCGTCTCGCCCAAGTACGTGAGCGCGGGCCACGGGTTCCGGTCACCGCACCCGCACGAGGCGCCGCCCGCGCCCGTGGAGAGTGAACACAAGACCAGCAGCCTCCCGCTGGTGCACGTGACCAGCCCGGTCAGCACGCGCACGCCGCCCGTGGTGTATCCCCAGCCAGTCCACCAGCCCGTGCACCACACCGTGCACCACACTGTGCACCAGAGTGTACATCAGACTGTACACCAGCCTGTTCCCGTGTACACTGAATGTCGACCTCTACCTCCGGCCTCGTCTGTCAGACCGCCCTACCCCATGATGGGTCTTCCTCACAACGCCTACCACCTGGGCCCGCCCGCAGGGTCCCCGCAGATGGTGGCAGGGTACAGAGGGCCTCCGCCCGGACCGCAGGGTCATCCTGCCCTCTACCAAGTCGTGGGAGACCGCATGCCGAAGGGCGTGACCCCGCACACGGAGCCCCATGGGCCGTCCCCAGTCCTCCCAGGGATGTCCACCGTCAAGCCGCGCGAGCGCTACGCATGCAAGTTCTGCGGCAAGGTGTTCCCTCGCTCGGCCAACCTGACGCGGCACCTGCGGACGCACACGGGCGAGCAGCCGTACAAGTGCAAGTTCTGCGAGCGCTCGTTCAGCATCTCGTCCAACCTGCAGCGCCACGTCCGCAACATCCACAACAAGGAGAAGCCCTACAAGTGCCGCCTCTGCGACCGCGCCTTCGGCCAGCAGACCAACCTGGACCGCCACATGAAGAAGCACGACTCCGACGGCCCCACGATCCTCGACGGCAGCCCCAAGCGGTACACGTCGCGGCCGCGGGAGGAGGCGACGACGACTGCGTCCGAAGAGAAGGACTCCTGCGACCTCAGCGGGTCTTTGGAGAGCCGCAGCGACATGGTCGGGCCCGAGGAAGACGACGAAGAGGATGAGTACATTGATGTCGAGGAAGAGGACGAGGACGAGGACGAAGAGGACCTCGGAGAGAAGGAAAGAGAAAAAATATCCTGCGCCGTGACCATAAAGTCCTCGGCGACTCCCATGGAAGTCGACGGCGCCGAGGCCATGGTGCAGCCCGTGGCCGTCATCACTGCGTGATTCCTTCTTCTTTTAGTACATCCTAAAAGTGTCCTCGGAAAAGACTCGAGTGCAGGATAGGGATCACTGTTAAGACGAACTTTTAGTCACGGCAGTAAACCAGAAACGTTTGGTCCTTTAGACATTATCTGTACCAAAAACACCAAGTGATGCCATTGTGGAGACCTTATCTTAGCAGTGAGAATTGTTTCCTGTCTAATGACTACCTAATGTTCAATCTTCTCGTTCGATGAGAGTTGGTTGAACATGGTTGTGAATACGGAAGAAGGAAGAGCAAAGACAATTCAGGAAGTGTCTCACTCTCTGTCCTCGAACTTATCTTTATTTAAGCCTTAAACTCTTCCTGCTGGAATTGATTTCTTGTACAAATTTCCGACCAACTCACGCGTATGGGTAACAGAGTGCAACATACCTTAGTCCGGCCAACTTGAGAAATGAAGGTTCCTTGTGAATTGTTATATATATTATGTATATACTTGAAGCCAATGTGCTCACAGACATTGAGAAGGAGAGGAAGTATCTGTAATTTTTAAGTAGCCCACTGTAGTACAACTAGCCTAAGTGCATCGCCGTAGTCAAACACCAACTATAGGTTCACGCTTAAATAAGTCTCCTTCACCCTTTTCCTTCCCAGTCCCATTCTTATGGTCTTCTCCTACCTTGAAAATCCACGTCACGACGTCTCAAAGCAGGATGTTAGAAGGAAAACCTTTCCCTGTTGAAACCCCCACGCCCATCTGGAACCCCATCGCCCGAACGCTGCAGAGGAAAGCCCAACCTCTGCACGAAACCCCCTGCTTCCCACCCTGTCTCCCCTACGTGCCTTGGCGTCATAGTTACAGCTAGAGCAACAGCAACGGGTCTTCAAGATGATCAGGGACTTGGTCTCAGCCACTCTGAGGGCGTCTGGTCGTCAGGTTGCCCCGACTGCGACTGTCATGACTGAAATGATAGAACCTCGTTCTTTAGGCTTTAATTTGTCATCCGTCGGAGATCTGTGCACCTTTCTGTAATTTTTGTAATGGTTTCCAAAAGACCCCGTCTACACGCCCTTTCTCTCTCTCTCTCTCTCTCTCTCTCTCTCTCTCTCTCTCTCTCTCTCTCTCTCTCTCTCTCTCTCTCTCTCTCTCTCTCTCTCTCTCTCTATTTATATATGTGTGTGTATACATATACATATATATATATATGTATGTATGTGTGTATATATATATATATATATATATATATATATATATATATATATATATATATATATATATATGTATGTATGTATGTATGTATGTATACACACAAACACACACATCTCCCTCTCTTTCTCTCACGTAACATCTGCCTAGAGTTCTAACTGACATTTAAAGGAGCATAGTTATAACTACCATCTTAATATGATCAACATTGATGTCTATATCTGTTTGAAGCTGCCATTTAAATCTGTCAGACTGTTTTCTCGAGATCTAAACGACCTTAGTCTACCATTGTTTCCGTAAATGTTCATTATCTTCTTCCCAGTATTCTTCAACTTTCCTTCCTCCTTCGTTACCCTCTGGACGTAAGTGACGAGTCGTATGGTGTTCATGTTGAATTCCGTTGCCAGCTAAATTCGTAGACATGACATTGATCTACGTATCGTGAAATTGCCCTACGAAAGATGTGGCCCTGTCACTTCGAAAGTATCATCAACCACGCGTTACAAAAGGGTGCCATCCATACTAGTGTCATACTATTTCGCGTCTTAGTGGATGTCACACCTTGACACATACCATAATATTACACGTCTCTCTAGCACTCCAGGTCCAACTGCTCTCAAGGAACAAACAAGAGCCAGCAATTCAAATTCCGCCCCCTCAGAATGTGAATATACGTGTCACATATACATAGATAAATATACAAATGAAGATATACATATATTTACATATAGGTCAGTACAAGCATGATATAGTCGCAGTCGATGTGTCATATATAGACAATTTATTTTCCTCTCGTGGGTTAGAGTGTATGATGATTCTATAATCTTGTATAAGCCTCAAAATATATAAAAGAGGCCTCGCTAGTCAGGCGATCACATGGTGCTAAAATGAGATTTAAAATTTATGATATATTAAAGACCTTTTATGAAATTATTCTTACTGTAGGTATAAGAGAAAACACAATTTGTTAGTTTTGGAAATAAATATGACAAATGTAATGTTAGTGTCTATACCCCCTGCAGATTGCCACCAGATTATGAAATAAATAAAAATCATTGAAGTATTGACGGCTTAATATACCCGGTCTCAAGACAGTAATTGCTATCTGTAATCTCCAAAATACATTGCACTTATAGTCTAAATTATTGGTATATACGAATAGTATAAAAGTAAACTAAAATTATTAATAAAATATCACTAAGATTATGACATTATTAATACCGCAGTTAATAGCATTTACATGATTAATTTCCACTTTCAACAAAACATATATGATAAAAAAAAAAAACAGCGATGAATATAACTCCTTCATAATGATCTAGTCAAGAATCACCAAAAAGACAGTTAATAAAAGTAATGAGAGCTGTGATAATAACAGGAATTAAAAATAATAATGATAATTAATTCACATAATACCAATAATAGCAATATACATTTTCTTTCAATGGAGCAGTGTTGCTATACATAAAGATCCCATTGATAATAGATGATAATGGTCATATCAATAATGATACTGATATGTTGATACACAGTGATATTGATGATGAAATTGATGATGATAACGATGGTGATGATGATGAGGAGGAGGAGGATAATGATGATAAAGTTAGTAAAGATAGAGATAGTGCTAATACGAATGATAATGGAACTACTATTACTACCAATGATAATGATAATAATAATGATTATTATAATAATGATAATGATACTGATGATGATAATAATAATAACAATGATAAATAACAGTAACAACAGTAATAATGATAATGATAATAATAGTAAAAAACAAAAATATCAACATCAATAACAGTATAATAGTAATGATGAAAATTATAGAAATGATAATAATAATGATAATAATAAAAATAACAATAATAATAATGATGATAATAATGATAATGATGATAATAATTATAGTAATGATAATAAGATAATAGCATTGATAATCATAATAACAACAACAGTAATGTTACTAATAATGATAACAACAATAACAATCAAAATTATAGTAGTGATAAAAGTAATAAAAATGATGATAATGATAGTAATGATAATGATAAAGATAATGATCATAATGATAATAGTGATAATAGTAATAATAGTAATAATAATAATAGTAATAATAATAATAGTAATAATAATAATAGTAATAATGATGATAATAATGATAATAATGATCATGATAATAATGATAGAAATAATTATAACAATAACAACAACAATAATAACCATGATATTAGTATCAATAGTAATAATAATAGTAATGACAATAATAATGATATTCACAATGATAATGATAATGATATTGATAAGGATAATGATAACAACAACAGTAATGATAATGATAATAATAATGATAATGATGATAAAAATAATGATCATAACAATAATAATAAAAATGATAATCATAATAATAATCATCATCATAATAATGATGATCATAATAATAATAATAATAATAGTAATAATAATAATAATAATAATAATAATGATAATAATGATCATAATAATAATGATAATAATAATAAAAATAATAATAATAATAATAATAATAATAATAATAATAATAATAATAATAATAATGATGATGATAATGATAATTATAATAATGATAATAATAATAATAATAACAATAACAATTATAATGATAACAACAATAACAATACTAATAATAATATCAATAATTATGATGATAACAATAATAATGAAAATAATGAAAATAACTATGATAATGATAGTAGTACTACTACTAATAATAATGATAATAACAGCAGTAATAATAATAGTAATAACGATAATAATGATGATGATGATTATGGTAATAGGATAACAATAATGATGATTACATGTTAATAGTAATATAAATTGTAATAATGAAATTGATAAAATCAATTACCATTACTATTATTGCTGATATTCTTATCATTCATATTATCATCATTATTAGTTATTATTTTTATGATCATTAATGTCATTATTATCATTTATCATCGTTGTTACTACTATTACTACTAGTATTATCATTATCATCATCATTATCATTATCATTATTATCATCCTTATTATCATTTTACTATCGTTATTATTACTTATTATCATTATTGTTATTAGTGACCGTAGCATTAGTACTAGTATTAGTATCAGTACTATCATTAATAGTAGTAATATCATTATTATTACCATTTTCGTTTTCATCAATATTATTCATATCATTGATGTTATCCTCA
>NC_091582.1:10964953-10967453 GCF_042767895.1 Penaeus vannamei
GACGGATCCGGAGATGGAGCTCAAGCGCCTGCGAGCCCTCAAGGCCTTCAAGGCCCGCCAGAAGACGGAGCAGGAGGAGAGGAAGCTCCGCATGAGGGCGCGGGCAGTCGAGAGCGAGGTCGACCGACTCAGGAGTGAAATCTCGGAAAAGTGAAAGAAATCTCCGAGCTGATAGAGCAGTTCCAGTCCTCCCGCCGCTTGAGGATAAGTCCGATATGCGAAGCTGAGTCTCGCCCGGGTTATGAGAAGAGTCCGGCCTGTGCTGACGCGACAGAGCTTAGTCCTTACCCTCCGTGGTGCCCAGCCGCAGCAGTAACCGCCGGGCGACATTTGCAACTCGCGCCTGGGCGGGGCGCGAACCGCCGACCCCGCGGATGAGAGGCCGACACGTTACCCTTGAGGTTCAACCCGCCGCTTGGAGAATACAGATTCTTAAATATTACCGTTTGATCTCCCTCGACCTGACCTGACCTCCTTTCATTTCCGGTCACCTGTCCTCACCAGCCTTGTATTCAGTGTGTTGCTCTTCTCTATCTCTCGTATATTCCCTCCTCTCCCTTTTCTCTTCAGAACTGAAAAAAATGTCTCATTTTCAGTAAATCTAGTTTGTGTATCGCAGATTTTTTCATAATTGCAGATACTGTTGCACAAAGCCATGTGTCGGATCGCACGCAAATATCCGCACACTCTCCCAAAATATTAAATCGAATCCAGACACTCCATAGGTAATCAGCACTTTTATTACTCAATAAAAGAACATTAAAGCTTCTTTTATCTCTAGAACCCTCCTGAAATAGTTCCATACTTCAAACGCAAACTGCAAAAAGACGCGAATCAAAGGATATTAGGGAATTTTTATTTATATATTAATTGGTGATTATGAGATAAATGTATATTCTTTTTAAATCGAAGCATTGCATATTAATATAAACACACACACACACACACACACACACACATATATATATATATATATATATATATATATATATATATATATATATATATATATATATATATATATATATATATTTATATATGTAAATGTATATACATATATATATATATATATACATATATATATATGTGTGTGTGTGTGTGTATGTGTGTAAATATATATATATATATATATATATATATATATATATATATATATATATATATATATATATATATATATATATAACACACACACACACACATACACATATATATATATATATACATATATATATATATATATATATATATATATATATATATATATATGTATGTATGTGTGTGTATATATATATATATATATATATATATATATATATATATGTATGTATGTATGTATATATATGTATATATATATATATATATATATATATATATATATATATATATATATATATATATGTATATATATACATACTTGTGGGTGGGTGTGTATATATGGTGCACAGTCTCCATGTCGCGCGGACACTATGACCTGGAAGGAAAGTCGCGTACCTGTATGATGGTGGTGACCCAATGTCGGGCGGACACCATGTCACGGTGACTGTGTTGCGTGCGAATTATCCTCACACAACCCAGTCTTCCGTTGACCTGACCTGGCCTAATTGCTCTAGCTCCCGCGACTGCTTCCCGCTACTGCTTCCACACTTGTTATCTTGTTATATTAAGGAATACTCAAGGAGTTAAATATCATGCAGCATAGAGAACTCAACGGAGCTCCAATACCCTGCCCCGAACTCGAGGCTTTATCTATAGTCAACGTCCCTGAGACCTGTAGCATTATAGCGTCATACCGGGCGACTGTGAAACCGAGAGTGCGCCAGCATTTCTTTACAAAAGGAAGGGATTATCGCGACAATGCGATGTGGAGGTGCGATGGCAGAACCCGTGGTGCCAGGATTCACGCCGTTAATGGGGAAATTGTGAAGTGGCAAAACCCCATCCTGCTGTCCTTGGGAAGACTGAGGTGGAGAAGATGCTGGCAGCCATGGAGGAACGTGCTCCCTCAACAGCAGAGCCCATCGCGCAGTTTGTAAACACTCTGCGCTAGAGTCGAAGTCGGCGGGGATCTTTCAGTACCAGCTGTAGACGACGCCGAGAGGATCAAGTTACTTATTGCAAACATAAACTTATGCCCTTGTGGATTTGCAATATCTGGAGCAAATAAGTAAAGTAATGGTGATTCCCACAGACCAATAAAGTTATCACAAAAATATTTTACTAATGCCTAGAGAAAGAAGTATGACATATGGTTTATATGTCTAATACCATTGTTATTATATATTCTATATAATGAATCTTTTTTGTTGAAATTCACACTCTAAATTTGGTTTGTCGACAATACATAACGTACTAACATGTTGTCCCAGCGACATTTTATCTGCTTGCGAAACGGAAGCTGTGTCGCACCCCCGTGGTGGCAACAGTACATCCTTTACATATTTTCCCGCGACATAGTATCCTAAACTGTATATATATATATGTATACATATATAAATAT
>NC_091582.1:10972453-10977453 GCF_042767895.1 Penaeus vannamei
AGGCACATCTTGCTAAAAGGCCGGATATATTCTCCACTGACAGTTTTCAGTTTAGCACTGCGCACATGTCCATCACTATCACACATTACCTCTATCACTCGAGCAAGAGGCCTCTCATCCAAGGCTAAAACTGTCTCCTTTCTTGACATCACGCCGTTTAATGTTCCACTTTTGGCGCTCTTGGAGGAGAGGTAGATACTCTTTAGACCACCTCTTCCAAAAGAGGTCAGCCAAGTATTGCACCTGCTTCCAGCGCCGACGAGCATACAGATTTTTGTTATCGGTATTCATGACTGGACCAGGTGAACCCTTCAAGTTCAGCTGCATGCTCAGAGTCAGTGGTTGCAAGTAATCAGGGTCGTCTGTAACTCTGGTCAAGGGTCTGCCGTTAATGATGGCTTCAACTTCGCAGAACAGAGTGTGAAGACTATCATCAGTTAGTGTCTGTTGATAGCAAATACCACTCAAAACACGCCTGATAGAGCGAATCTGACGTTCCCAGACTCCACCGAAATGTGAAGCATGTGGTGGATTGAAGCACCATGAGATGCCTCTAGTTGACATGGTGTCACAGATGGCAGTTTGATCAAGAAGCTGGAGCTCCTGGCGAAGAACTTTCTCTGCACCCACCAGGTTTGTGCCATTGTCGGATCTGATGGACTTCACTGGACCTCGTCTTGCTGTAAATTGTCGAAGAGCGTTGATAAATGAGTCCGTTTCCACCGAGTCCATGACCTCAATATGGACTGCACGTGATGTTAGGCATGTAAAGACTATGCCATATCTCTTAAGGTTTGACCTGCCTTTCCTGACGAGAAAGGGTCCAAAACAGTCGGTGCCTGTGTGTGTAAATGGTGGCTGGCCTGGTATAATACGATCTTCAGGAAGGTCAGCCATTTCTTGAGTCATTGGTCGTGCACAGATGGCCCTGCACTTCATTCAACTCCTTACCACAGAACGTGCAACAGCATTTGCATGTACAACCCAAAATTTTTGTCTTAACTCAGAGAGAAGATAGTTATGACCACAGTGAGCTAACTTCTCGTGATGCCACCTCACCATCAGCTTCACCAAAGATGACCTATTGGGTAGGATAATTGGATGAGTGGCATTGAAGTCACGCCCAGAGTGTCTTAGGCGCCCACCTACTCTAAGCAAGCCATCTTGTAGAAAAGGTCTAAATTTCACTATCTTGCTTGAGGCTTGTACTCTCCCATCTGGCTTTCGTGACAGAGAGACAATTTCAGATGAGTAGTTCTCTTGTTGAACTTATTTCCATATGTGTGTTTCTGCATCTGTTATTTCTTTGCTACTAAGGCAATTAACGTCAGGTAACTTGGGTACATACTTTCGCTTCAAGAATCGTCTGACCCATGCATGACAACGCACAAACTTCTGCCAGTTCGAGAAACAAGAGGTAAACTCCTCAATGAATGACATTACTGTTGTCACTGTCTCACATACCATGACAGACACCTTTACTTCTACATCATCTTCCAGTGATCCATGTTTAACATCTTCTGGAACTTGCGGCCAGCTGGATTTAGGTTCATGAAGAAATCTTGGTCCTCTAATCCACATTTCAGACGTTAAAAAAGTATCAACATCAAGACCTCTAGATGCAAGGTCAGCAGGATTACTCTTTGTGTCTACATATCTCCAAGCACTTGCTGAAGACAGTTCTCGGATTAGGTTCACTCGATTTGCGACAAAGGTGTGGTAACGAGCCTTCTGATTGAACAAGTACTTGAGCACTGAAGTGCTGTCTGTCCAAAAGACTGAATCTTCCAATTTCAACCCCAGTTCCTTTCGTAATTTACAGTCCATTCGAGCTGCAACGGTGGTAGCCGTCAGGTCTAGTCTTGTAATAGTCGGTTTCAGAGGTGCAACTCTTGCTCGTGCCATAACCAAAGTGCAGTGTACCCTTTCCGAGGCATTTACCATCTTCAAGTAGGAGGCTGTGCCATAATCAGACTGACTTGCATCTGCAAAATGATGGAGCAGATAAGAAATGATGGAACCAAAGGAAATGGGCACTAGGCTTCGTGGCAGCTTAAATCTTGACAATTTTGGTAACTGTTCCAACCATTTTCTCCAATGAGCAGCTTCCTTATCACCCATATTTTCATCCCAGCCTAACTGCATCTGACACATGTCTTGAAGAATCATTTTTGCTGGCAGTGTCAAGGGCGCCACCATGCCAAGTGGGTCATATATAGATGCTACGATAGATAAAACTCCTCGGCGTGTTAGTGGCTTGTCACCAAGGCAGATTTTGAATGTGAAGCAATCTTCGGCCATCGACCAGTGTACACCCAAGGTCCTTTCAACTGGGAGATCATCCTTACTGAGGTCTAGAGAAGCAACCGACGCATCCCTCTCCGATTCAGGAATCTTCTTGAGCACATCCTTGTTATTGGCTGTCCATTGGTTCAGACGCCAACCACCTGCATTACAGAGAGCAATGAGATCTTTGATGATTTTTATCAGTCTCTCTTTGTCATCATGGGCCAGCAGGAGATTATCAACATAAAAACTTTGTATTATGGCAGTGACAGCTTGTTCATCAAAAACCTCACCGTGGTCCTCAGCAGTCTTCCTTAAGGCATAATTTACACAGCTAGGAGAGGATCTAGCACCAAAAACATGAACATTCATTCGGTAATCACTTACAGGCTTATTGATATCACCATCTGGCCACCATAATAAACGGAACACATCACGATCCTCTAGGAGAACCTTGACCTGATAAAACATCTCTTCGATGTCTGCTGTGACTGCATAGTGACCATGCCTGAACCGCATGAGTACCCCTATTAGAGGATTTGTGAGGTCTGGCCCTTGAAGAAGATGGTCATTTAGGGAAGTGCCATTGAATTTAGCTTTAAGGTCATAGACGACACGTACCTTCAGTTTAGTGGGATGACGCACAGCATGATGTGGCATGCACCATATTCTACCATCATTTCGTTCTAATCTTGATGGAGGTACTATTTCAGCATACTGTTTACTTATATTCTTTTCCATTTGAGTGATGTATGTCTCCTTGAAAGTCTTGTCAGATTCCAGCTTCCTTTTGAGGCTTTTCATTCTACGTACAGCCATTTCACGATTGTTTGGAAGTGGACTACTGTCCCTGAAGGGAAGTTTGACTACATATTTACCCGATTCTTGATGGATGGACTGTGAGATCTTATCGGAGAATAACTTATCTTCCAGCGAATCTTCTCGTTGGGAATGAACTTCCTTTTCCCAAAAGTCAGCATTGAAGTGCTCTCGTAAGCACTCGCCAAGATCTTGTGTTGGGGAAATATGATATACCGGGGCAGGCAAAGGATTCCTGGGGCCAGTTGGTCCAAAGACAACCCAGCCAAATCTGGTAAGATAGGCTGAGGGTTCGTCATCAGTCCCATGTCTCTGGTCGAGTATGTGACGGTTCAAAATGCTATTTAGTCCAATTATAAGTTCCACCAGGCAATCTTTGTAGATCCACATCATTCAGATGAAGCCATTTTTTAGTCCAGTTCACGGGCATCATGCTGTCAGTAGTTATGCTGAGTTTGTCTGTAATGTACACTTCATTTACGGTAATGTTATTTCCACCGCCTATGCTGCTCAACATAAGTGGTACACGCTCGTTGCACATGAATATTCCATTTTCAGTTTTCATTGTTTGCCTCACTGGTAGGCCTTGGATTCCCAAACGTTGTATTAAGCTTCAAGCAGCCAGAGTTGGTGCAGCACCACCATCTATGAAGGCGTAAGTGGAGACGCTGTTATTCACTCGGACAGGCAGGATCTTCATCATAATCCTCCCATCAGGCTTACAATCAAGAATATTAGCACAGGGTAGAGCATCTGTTAATGGAGAATTAACACTTGGGGTCACACTTCCCTTGGCTTCTATGCCACCCCCAGTTGAGGAACTAGGTGTACCTAATTTCTCATAACAGTCAGGTATGTTCTCATTGCTGAACACCTCAACACTCCCAGTTGGAGATCTCTTGTACTTACGGGATGGTGCAAAACTCTTTGCTTTGGTTGTAGAGCTGTGTGAGCCTTCGCCTTGGATCATTAGTGTTGCACTCAACATTCCATTCAAATGTCCTACAGAACTGAGTGAATTTCGAAAAATCTCCATCAAAATGTTCTAATTTAACTGGAGGGAGTAATGATATGCGAGCCTGTTCTTGTTGGGTTAAAACTGACTGGTTCATAGCACAAACCATCTGAGCCACTTCATCCATATTCAATGGCCTTGAAATCATGGCTGGTGAAATCATGGCCTGAGGTATGGCAGCAAGGTACTCTGTTGATGTTCACAAAAGGAGCAGCTGAAGGATGTAGGTTACTCCTTGTCAATAGGTTCTCATTAGGTTCTGGAATGGTAGTAAGTGGTGTAATGGGGAGCTTACCTTGGGTAATATTAACTCCATTTAGTACAGGATTGACTGGAGTTGACCATTTAGGTAGAGGAGTTTCAGGGACTATGGCGGCATTGACAGCAAAGTGGACTGGCCCTGCAGTCACGTTGACTTCACTTTCACGACTCACTTGTGGGTCCAGATTTTCACTTTTATGATGGGGTTCTACGCTTGTTGCAATCCAGTTGCTACACATGTTGTTAAAGGAGTGAGGGCGAGGGTGTCTCTCATCCTCTCTGCTGTCTCCACAAGAGGAGCCAGGTCTTGACCTGGCTGGTTCTGATGAGGTTTTCATCCTTCTAATTCTCTGTTGCAGCTCAAAGATTCGTCTTTCTTCCTCACGTGCATGTTCATTTTGCTCTTTGATGAACTGAAGCCGTTCTAACTCCTCCTCAGCTACTGATATTTCTGAGTGGGAAGACTTGCAACTGTGTGATGTGCCCACAGATTTATTACTTCTATTGTCGACCATGATGTGGGCTTACCTGACAGTTCGCTGTAATGTCGTTCCCTTCTTCGATGGGTAAAATTCGAATTGTTAGATGCAGTATGTTGGTACAGTCTTAATTCAAGGGT
>NC_091582.1:10994953-10997453 GCF_042767895.1 Penaeus vannamei
GGCGCTCGTTCGGTGTCGGCTGAATGTAACTTTATTCAAGGTCCAATTAAACCCTCGGTGCCCCCTCCCCCTCCTCCCCTCTCAACCCCTCACCCCCGGAGATGCAACCCGACCCGCCCGCCGGCTGTAGCGACCGCCCATTAGTGTCACTGCCTTCCAACAGCACCTTCGGGCGGGTCGTACCACTTACTGCTTCGTCTGACCTTTGACCCCGTTTCATGATTCGCCACTCAGGAGGGATTTGCGGCAGCTACTTCTTCAGATCCACTCAGAGAGAGGGAAAGAGGGAGAGAGAGGCAGACAGACAGATATATATTATATATAAATATGTGTGTGTGTGTGTGTGTGTGTGTGTGTGCTTGCATGCATATATATATATATATATATATATATATATATATATATATATATATATATATATATATATATGTATGTATGTATGTATGTATATATATATAGAGAGAGAGAGAGAGAGAGAGAGAGAGAGAGAGAGAGAGAGAGAGAGAAATGTATATATACATATATATATATATATATATATATATATATATATATATATATATATATATATATATATATATAGTAAATGGTTAGTGATGGTTCCACTCCATATGCAAATGAGTGACTGGGTGGGTGAGGATCTGGGTGGTCGAGCCATTTGTGTTCTCGACGACGGCTCACGAACCCGAAACCGAGGCGACGTCGGCGACCACGACAGCACGGCCTGCCACTAGGCTCCGATCACTGTTCATTACATTACGTCTGAGATTCTTGTTTTTCTTGTTATTAATTTGAAAGTGAATAATTCTACCCTTAGAAAAGCGGATGTGATATAAGTGTTTAAGTGAATACAATAAAAGTAACATGGTTTTCTTTATTACAACCTCTATGAATATTATCTTAATCCACGATACCGTCTGTCGCACAGCAAAGTGGAAGCACCTCCTTCAGGAGCGAATACCCGATCGTGGGCTCAGGAGGATATCAAAGCGGATTCTACGGCGTGCATTCCCCGGAGGCTTATCAGCAGAAAACTGTACTTTTATTTTTGTGCTCAAGGGATAAGACTACTCATTCTGGTTCAGGAATTCTTATTTTTTCGTTCGTGTTCAGTGAAAAGTATGTTCTATTCTTGAATAATACACTGAACAAACTGTTATATACTTTCTTTACAAACGTCGATTGACCCATTACAAGAAGGATTACTAAAAGAACAAAAGGGGTGAATAAACACTATACTGAATTCAAACCAAACCCCGGACATATATATATATATATATATATATATATATATATATATATATATATATATATATATATATATATATATATATATATATATATATATATATATATATATATATATATATATATATATATATATATATATATATATATATATATATATATATATATATATATAAATGAGAGAATGATAATCTCCCCTACCTGCCCCACCCTTCGCCACAGTTACCATCTTCGTTATCTCAATCTCTTTAGTGGAAAATCCTCGATCGCCTGTCCTCTCTGTAGCGCGGAAGACAAAGATCTTAAAGCCTGTATTATGGTGACATTGTCGAATCAGCTGCAGTGCGGATGACGGATGACAGATAACTGGTCACGGATGGCAGATGACGGATGACTAATGATTGATGACTGATGATTGGTGGCGGATGAATATTGACTGATGACTGGTGGCGGATGACTACTGACTGATGACTGATGACTGGTGGCGGATGAATATTGACTGATGACTGGTGGCGGATGACTGATGACGGTGGATTGATGACTGGTCCCGGATGACAGATGACGGATGACAGATAACTGGTGCCAGATGACTGATACCGGAAGACACGACTGATCATGACCGAAGAGGACCTGGGGTGTGGAGGAGAGCTGAGGGGAGGAGGCCAAAGGCATGGAGGCTCATCCTTGCTACAGGTATGCAAAAATCGAAATAAACTGTTTACCAAAATTATAAATAAAATCGCAATTAAGACAAAGATAAGCGAATCGTTGTACCTAAGTCTGCATGCGTATGTACTGCATGTGTATCTGGCTTTATTTATATATCTATATCTATATCTACAGCTGTATCCAATCAGCACGCGTCTATATCGTATATATCTTTAGCTATATCCATATGTCTTTATGTCTATCTATATAGATTTAAGTAAAGCCAAACATACACAGACAAACATAAGTAAACAAATAGATATATAAATACACTAGGAGATAGATGATTGGCTAAAAAGAATCGAGAGATTAATTTTGACAAGTTTAATCAATATCGTTTACCAAAGAAGGAGAGAGAGAGAGAGAGAGAGAGAGAGAGAGAGAGAGAGAGAGAGAGGGAGAAAGAGAGAGAGAGAGAGAGAGAGAGAGAGAGAGAGAGAGAGAGATTCATGTATCTATATAGCTATATATCTATATTCATAAATCTATATATTCACATATCTATCTATCTATCTATATCTATCTATCTATATATATATATATA
>NC_091582.1:11007453-11014953 GCF_042767895.1 Penaeus vannamei
CACACACAAAACGTACACACATAGATATGCATATGTATGCATATACATATATATGCACATACGGATGGATATACAGAAACATATTACATCGCAATTTATATATCAGTATATACCTATATATACCTAGTCAGCTATATGAATATAGCACATATGTTTGTATGCATCCATGTATATGAATTCACTCGGCCACTTTCTCTTTCTTTCTCTTAGTATTATCTCTCTCTCTCTCTCTCTCTCTCTCTCTCTCTCTCACTCTCTCTCTCTCTCTCTCTCTCTCTCTCTCTCTCTCTCTCTCTCTCTCTCTCTCTCTCTCCCTCCCTCCCTCCCTCCCTCCCTCCCTCCCTCCCTCCCTCCCTCCCTCCCTCCCTCTCTATATCTCTCTCTCCTTCCCTCTCCCTCCCTATCCCCCTCCTCCCCCCCTCCCTACCCCCCCCCCCCTCTCTCTCTCTCTCTCTCTCTCTCTCTCTCTCTCTCTCTCTCTCTCTCTCTCTTATTATTCGATCCCTCCTTCCTTCCCTTACTCCCTCCCCCTCCCCCTCCTCCTTTCCCTTCCTCACTCACTCTCCCCTTCCCCTTTTCCTCCTCACCTCCCTTCCCCTTCCTCACTCTCCCCTTCCCCCTTTCCCTCCCTCACTCTCCCCTTCCCTACCCTTCCCTTCCTCATTCACTCCCCCTTTCCTTCCCTCATTCACTCTCCCCATCCCCCTCCCTCCCTCACTCTCCGTCTCCCCCTCCTACCTTCACTCTCCCACCTCTCCCTTATACTCCCACTACCCCTTACTCCTCCCTCTCACACTCCCCCCTCCCCCCTTCCACTTACTAACTTCACCCCCTCCCCACCGCCTCCCCCTCTTTCGCTCTTTCACTCCCTCTCGCTCTTCCTCTCCGCCCCTTTTTTCTCTCCCTCTCACACCTCCTCTTCTCTCTCTCTCTCTCTCTCTCTCTCTCTCTCTCTCTCTCTCTCTCTCTCTCTCTCTCTCTCTCTCTCTCTCTCTCTCTCTCTCTCTCTCTCTCTCTCTCACTCTCATTCATCCCCTATCCCTCCCTCCCTCCCTCCGTCTCACCCCCTCTCTATCTCTCTGTCCTTCCTCTCTCTCTCTCTCCCTCTCCCTCCCCCCACTCTCTCCCTTCCTCCCTCCCTCTCTTTGTGTATTTCTGTCCGTGGTAACAGCAGAAAAAAGACGAGGATAATAAGTATGCCCACCTATACATAAATATGATGCATGCATGTTTGTATATACAATATATATATATATATTTTTTTTCTTTGTCCTTTTCTGGTATACTTGTGTGTGTAGCTGAAGGGATATATAAGATAGCTGGTGAACCAAATACTGATATTTTGATTATCGCTGTTTATTGACTGCCATTATGTTATAGTTTTCCGAAACATTTGCACATGGCTTACGAGAACCAGCCATGCTTGCACTTTTGCCTTGCGGTTTGTCTACCGGAGACGTGATCGCCACCTGGCCCCGTCTTCAGTGGGGCGAGTCCGGGCAGGTGGCCGGATCTTGCTGCATCCGGTCACCTCCTTCTGGGCTGAGCAGAGGGAAGAGGGAAAAGGAGGAGAAGAAAATGGGAACAGATAGGAGAGCGAAAGGAGACCAGTAGATCCTCTCGTTAGAACGGGAAGTGCATGCTACAAGGGAATTAGCAATGGTGGGAAAGGCTTTTCTCACGGGAGAGGGGAAGGGGTCTCCCCTACGCGAAGGAGGAACGAGAGGTGAGGAAAAGATGGTCAGAAAGACGCCAGGATTACCCGAGGTTTAGGAGTCGCCACCATTTGCAAATTGGCCTCTATGGAGCGACGCCATAAAGATGAATATCCACTCCTACCGTTGGGGTGTTTACTACACTCCAACCACCTAATGTTTGGCCGGATTAAAGGAGGCCCCTTGGCTTTACAGCACCAGGCTTGGGCATACCAAGGCCCTCAAACCACACAACCATCTCAACAGCTCCTGACAAAATCATCTTGATTCGACGTCTCATGCCAAAAAAGAAAGAAAATAATACAAGATGATAAATAAGTATAATGCAATAGAATAGATGGATGAAAAAAAAACTTTTACACGTCATTATAATCGATGCTTATAAATAGCCTATCCTATAATTTCGCAAATGATTGAATTAAAGTTTATTCTAACGCGTCAGTAATAATAGTAATAATAAAAACATTATTACAATTACTTAAGACTTGAGTTGAGAGCAACACCAACCCTTTTTACACCACCATAACAAACACTATTTCCAGCATGACTTCATCAAGGTTAGATAAATCACTCATTGCTTTGCCCACACGCCGTCCCACGTGCACCGCGCCACTTCCCGGCCGAAAACACTCGCTGACAGATCGTTCGACTTCAATGCCATCTTAAATCAAACAGGTTATTATAATGCCTTGGATGCCGTGTATAAGAAAAATGGGTTGTAACATAATGCTTTAGGTATCATGTAGGAGTAAATGGGTTGTTATAATGCCTTGGATACCGTGTAAGAGAAAATGGGTTGTCACATATTGCTTTAAGTACCATGTAGAAGTAAACGGGTTGTTACTTTGATGCCACTGAAGATTAGACGGTCTTAATGCCTTCGATGCCATGTAAGAGTGAACGGTTGTTATAATGCCTTAGATACCTTTTAAGATTAGACGGCTTGTTGTAATGCCGAGATGGTATTCGTGGGGAAGATATGTTTAAGTAGGTAATTAAAATACACAGCCTATAAGTGCCCGCGTGACCATTGCGTTATTTGCGATCATATAATGGACAAGGTGTATTGACGTGGTTCATCGGCGTTACACTTCTGTTGCATTTGTTCGAAGGGTTTTGTGATGAGCGGAATTGTATCTTTTATTTTACAAATACGAAAGACGGGAGTGTAGCAGTCGTTTGAGGTAGTTTTAGGTTGAATTGTCTGTGACTATGTTTGATTTGTCGAGAAACATTCTACATTAAGTATATTAGTTTTTTTTCAAGTATTTATGTGAAAGGTATTGAATAAACTCTTTAGCCGTGTGTGTGTGTGTGTGTTTACACATCAGTTATTCGTATATTATTTGAACATTTTAATTTTCTTCGATTGATTTATGAGCACGAAATCGTTTAAAGGTGTAAATACGAGTGCACATTTGTTCAAAGCAGCTGAATAACGCTTGTTGACTGTTAGGCAAGGGGATATCTGGTTTCCTTCCGGTAGTTGTGCGAGCCGCAGTGCGAAAAGTCTGTACATTCATGTTTTATCGTTTTATCTTGACTTTTAAATCGAAAATGTGTAGGTAGATGGCGTTAATTCCAAAATAAGATACGTAGGCGAGTGGATCGGGGGGGAGGGGGTGCGACAAAAAAGTGATCGATCCGATCTCAACCTGAAGCCGGGAATGGTCCTTTAAATGGGCTTTTACACATATTCCTCTTCATCCCATTCAAGAGGCCGGTGAATAGAGCGACTGAATGATTGAATAAGTAACCGGGAGGGGGGAGGGGGAGGGAGAAGGACACGGGGCAGTAGTAGGCGCGGCAGGAGAGAGGGCCCGCTGAGGAGTGAACTGCCAGGGATGCGGGGACGGCTGTAAATCATAGGCTATTTGGGCCCCCAGGGAAGGAGGGGGACTATAGCTTATCCTTTGTGGGACGGTGTTTCACAGGGGCGATAGTGTGTGTGTGTGTGTGTGTGTGTGTGTGTGTGTGTGTGTGTGTGTGTGTGTGTGTGTGTGTGTGTGTGTGTGTGTGTGTGTGTGTGTGAGAGAGAGAGAGAGAGAGAGAGAGAGAGAGAGAGAGAGAGAGAGAGAGAGAGAGAGAGAGAGAGAGAGAGAGAGAGAGAGAGAGGAGGAGGAGGAGGAGGAGGAGGAGGAGGAGGAGTGAGGAAGAGAGAAAGAGAGAAAGAGGAGTGAGAGAGAGAATGAGAATGTCAATACCAGTGCCTATGTCAGAAGTAACGCAGTTCATTTCATTCCCTTTTAACAACCTGCTGTACTTGGAATGATCGACCATTCGAGAGAACAAGATCTCGTGGGCATTCTCAATCACTCGGGTCTGACGTGCGCTAAGTGGCTTGCTCGCGGCTTGTCTTTGTCACTCACGCTGTCGGCCTTTGTCCTCATAGATTTTTTTCCTTTTTCTTCTCTTTTCGGGGGTATGTGTGTCGGCTGATCTTCCTAAACACCTTGCAGGCGTCTGTAATTGAGCAAAGCACCGCCTGCTCGTAACTTTCACACGCACACAGTCGGTCATGGCGAGTGAGGGAGAGGAGGAGACCCCGCCGTCCATGCTGTGACGTCACATATGCGGTGTGATGCTCGTCCCTTCAGCGTGACGTCACAACTGAGCTCCTGGAAGCCTCGTTACGCAAGGTTTTAAGAGGCCAGGTAGACCCGCGGCGGCGTTCGCTCATTGCGCGATAGCCTGCCCGGGGTTTTGAGGGGACGCCCCGTCGGGAGTGGGTTTAGAGGGTGGCCTTCCAGGTGCCCGGGAATGTAAGAAGGAAGGAATGCGTCTGATTAGGTCTTTTTATGTTGCGATGCTGGCGTCGGGATGAGGAGTGTCAACATGTGGCGGAACACTGAACAGGAGGAGCATAGCAGCTCCTCCTGTGCTGTGAATTCTCACTTCTGTTTCTTTTTCTGTCTTCACTGCCTTCTCGTCTGTTCTTGTGGTCTGTCTGTCTCCCTTCATTTCATTCATTTCTTCCCGACATTAATTAACTGACCTTGCTATCACCCTGATTCCTTCTCGCTCTCTTCCTCGTACACACCTTTCTCGCTCCCACGTCAGCGCTTCACCGCTAGGTAGCCGGAAATGTTGTCATGGAATGCCCGGGATGGTTTCTTCAAAACCCGCATTCCTTCCCCCGGGCCTGTGGCTTCGCGGAGTTCGCGCCCTCCTCCCGTCGCCCTCTCCTATGGGGGCAAGACCGCCCCTCACTCGCTGTCGGTGGGTGTTGCAAAAGCCCCTCCTGCCCCTGTGAGCCCATACAAGTCCCTGTCCTTCCGCGCGCCCCAACGCCTCGCCTCCCGTGCCCCATCGCCTCGCCTCCCGTGCCCCATCGCCTCGCCTCCCGTGCCCGCGGGGCCGAGAAAGGGAAAGAAAGGGAGGCGCTAAAGTTTCGCCGCGTCGGGAGTGCTGAGAAGAGGAGAGCCGGAGACGCGTTTCTCGAGATGCGCACTCGGCCTGCATTTAGTACGCGGCTTTCGCAGAGGATGTGCCTGCCGGGAATGACAATGGAACGCAGAGGGAGGAGGGAATTCTCCTTCTCCGCAGGCCCCGTCCTCTTCCTCCCCGCGAAATTCGTTTTTTTGAATTTGAGGAAAGGTTGACAGTTCAGCGGTGTTGCCATCGGCGGTCTCGTGCGGATGCCATTTTCAGGGGCGGGTGCGGGGTCGGCCTATTCAGAGAGGGTAAATAAGGCAAGGGGCATTAAGCCCGGCGGAATTGAGTCTGCCTGGTCTGTGTTGGATCAGCCGTGTGGTCAGCCGAGGAGGGGGGGGGGTATCCCCACTCGCTAATTGGGCATCTTGTAAACATCGTAAACGTTATCGCCCTTGATCTCGTGTTGTGGCGCTGCGACCGAGTTTCTGGCCGCCACCCTCGCCGCCTTCGCCCCGCCCACCCCTACCGCCCTTGCCCAGCACGCCCACCAAGGCCACCGCAGACACCCTCGTCCTTAGCGAACCGCACCAGCAGCGCCTTCATCCGCGTGTCGTGTGCACAGTCGGCACGCGAAGGCCACGGGGGCGCTCTTACTCCACGGGCTCATGACCCGGGGCGACGCGCGCGCGCGCCGAGTCCATCCTTTGATCGGAAGCGGTTTGGCAGCGAGAGGCCTCGGCGCTCCGGCAGCACCTTCCCGAACAAGGTGTTCCTTCCATCTTTATTCCTGATTCTTTTTACTTCTTCAATTACTACTACTACCTCTACAACTTCTACTACTAGTAATACTACTACTACTTCTACTTCTACTACATCTACTGCAACTACAACTACTACTACTTCTACAAATTCTAATACTACTACTCTTATTACTTACTACTACTACTACTTTTACTACTATTACATTTACTACTGCTACTATTACTACTGCTTTTACAACTACTACAACTTTTACTACTACTACTATTAGTACTGCTGCTGTTGCTGGTGTTACTGCCATTAACACTACTGCTAGTACTAGTAATGCTGTTAATGCTACTAATACTACTGATGCTGCAGTTCTTACTACTGCTGCTATTACTACTGCTACTACTGCTACTGCTGCTGCTGCTGCTGCTGCTACTACTACTACTACTACTACTACTACTACTACTACTACTACTACTACTACTACTACTACTACTACTACTACTACTACTACTACTACTACTATTATAGCTACTACTACTATTACTACTATTACTTCTACTACTACTACTTCTACTACTACTACTACTACTACTACTTTTACTACTACTACTACTTTTACTACTATTACTACTACTGCTATTACTACTACTACTACTATTACTACTACTACTACTACTACTACTACTACTACCATTACTACTACTACTACTACTACTATTACTACTATTACTATTACTACCACTACTATTATTACTGCTAAAACTATTACTACTACTACGATGACAACTACTAATGATAATAATATTACTACTACTACTACTACTACTTTTAGCGCTGCTACTGTTGCTGGTATTACTGCCGTTATCATTTCCGCTAGTATTAGTAATGCTGTTAGTGATGATATATACTATTATAAGAACATTCCTACTACTTTGTTGTTCTGATGCAACTATTTCTTACCACTACTACCGTCACAGTTTTTGCTACTTTTACAATTTATCTCTAATGATGCTACTGATACTACTAATGGCACAACCGCTGTTATCATAATTATAATAATTAACATTGCTATTATTGTGCCATTAAAAGTTTTTAGCCGTTAGTTTTTATTACGATTATTATCATATTTTTTTTTTCTTTTGTTTTTTCTTTTTGTCATAATAGCTAACTCCAATCTGCATTTCATCGTCCTCATTTGAAATTCTTATATTCCCTCCTTCTCTTTTACACCTCCCACTTTCCCTTTCAATCACACCGAGTCCAAGAATGCACGTGTTACGTAGGGCATTACGAAAGCAAGAAGCACTTTGAAGCAGGAGGTGAGTTTGTGGCCCTGCAGCGCTCTCCTCACGCTGGGAACACTGCGCGTGCGGGAGGGAAATTGTGCCATAAGGCTCAAGGTCGCATGCTCCCCCTTGGTGCTGTTGTCGGGCAGTGAGGGAACGAAGGAGACCAGGTAGGATGGGGGCGATTGAAACGAAGTCCATATGTTAAAAGGTTAAAAGGCGTGTGTGGACTTTGGGTGTGCGGCGATGTCCATATAGTCAAAGGTTTTATGTGGACTTTTATGTGAAGTCCTTGTTCTAGAAGGATTTGTGTGGACTTAGGGTGTGCAGGGACATCTCTATAGACAAAAACCTGTGTGGATTTTGGGTGTGAA
>NC_091582.1:11019953-11032453 GCF_042767895.1 Penaeus vannamei
GAGGGCGACCCGAGCCCCAGGCACGACGCCGGCCGGGTTACTACACGGCTTCAGGATTCGTGCAAAAAATGAGTTCACCGCTGATGTAGTGGCGGTCGCTGCCACACCCGGAGCCCCCGGGGATGCCCACGATCCGAGCCCGTATGAGCGGTGATGGGAATGCCGTGCCCAGCGCCGCCCGCTCGGGAAGTCCTGCCTCGCTACGGCTTTGGCACTGGCGACGCTGAAGGTTCCCTGCCACTGATACTTGCTGGAGGAGGAGGTCGTGCGCGATTCCTGGTATCTTATCGTCAGCTGGCAAATTCCGGACTTGATACGCAGGATCTCCCGGTGCTGGCGATGGAGGCGGCGCCCCTGGCACTGGCACTGGCGCCATGCTGCACTCTGCGCACTGGCACGGCTCGAGGCGACCGAGATAAGGAGTCGCTGTGTCAGCCTGCACACTGTCAGCAGGGCGCCGCCTACTGCTATCAGTGCTTTACTGACGGAACTGAAAGTGAGGATGAAAGTTAGATTCGTAGAGTGAGAGTTTCAGGGATTCTGAAAGAAAGGAAGAGACTCACCAAGGCTAACGCTGCTAACTGATTGCCATTTTATTTGTTGACACGTATAACATCAGTGCTTCTGAACCGTACAGAAGTATTTTTCATTTGTTTGGGTTGCAAGGGACCCACAAACTGCACGAAATTAATTTAGCATAGAACCGCGTACGTGTATCATTAGTTGTGCTTTGGTTCCAGAGAGACGCCAAAAGACAAGACTATTTACTTTAGTCCAAGCCTCGGCATTCTTATCTAAAACACACTTCAGGTTTACTGCAGGTCGACACTTTCATCCTGCGAATGCGCATTGAACTGCAGGTTACGGCTGATGGTCAGAGTCCTTAGCTCTTTGTTATTCTAGTGAGTAAGCGGATGAGTACGGTGAGTAAAAGGAAAGGAAGGGCTTGGTTCTGAACGCGATGGTGTTGACGGCGCCCCTCCCCCGATCCGGATATTCGGAGCTGAGCAGGTGATGAATCAACCCCGTGTTTCCCAGCCAATCAAAACCTGTCTGAAGGAGCACGGAGACCCGGGGTGGCCTTGAGCTCAGTGGCAGATGGACAGTGTGTTACTGGTGTGTTCCCTCTGCCCGGCTCGGTCGACACCTCCGCCTCTCCTCGCATGCTCGTGGACGCGCTCGTGCCTTGTCTCATTTGCCTCACACTCCCTTGCCCCTCACATCGCACCCTCGTTGACTCATCCCTTGACTCACACGTCCCTTGGCTCATTTACCGTACACTCCCTTCCCCTCATCACATCCTCGTCGACTCACTGACCCCTTATCACCTCTCCTTCCCCTCCCCCCTCATACTATCTTCTCACCCTCACACCCTAACCCTGCCTCACACCTTCGACGCTCTGCATCCTAATGTCCCATCACGTAAGGATGTGGCCAGGGGAGGAAGTGGCGGAGGAAGACGGCGATCAAGGGAGACCGCGAGATATGCAGCGTCGAGAGGGAAGTCAGAGGCGGAGGGAGGAACTTCAGGGGCCGGAGACAGTGAAGTCGCAAGGGGGAGTCAGGGGGTGGGGGGGGGGATTGTCAGGAGAGATCGGAGGCGTTTGAAGGGGGGTGAAGTGAGGCCCGGAGGAAGAGTGGGCAGCGAGAGAGAGGGAAAGACGGGCTTCGGAGTTATTCATAGACGGTCGCGTCGTAAATGAAGAGGTACGATCGGGTAGAAACGGAGCGTGGTTGAAAGGGAGAACGAGAGATAGGAGAGGACACTTAAAATTGTCCATGACATGTGGGGCTGGAGAGAGGGTCGGTGTCCCGCGCTGATGGTGGCCGTGCACAGACTGAGGAGTAGCGGCCGGATCCGTTGTTTTAATCCGTTCCTTTGAATCCTGTTCTGTTTCCTGAAATCAAGCTTCGTCGAATCCGAGTTTTGAAAACCCAGTGTATGTATTTCCAAGGTAACACATTGCCTTGTTTTAATGATCCAAAGTCAGAGCGTTTCCTCTAAGGCGTAACTTGTATGTTGTTCTCCACACTAGCTTCGATTCACATTAGCATCCTAATTGGTCATTCGAAGTCGATGTGGTATATACTTATCGCCACCCTTAGATAAACGAATGAGTATTATTCCATTTGGGACTAAATACGAGTGCTGTGATGAACATCGATTTTATGATGGAAATATGTGTCTACGAATGATAAGCCGTAATGAAATGCGATCTCACGAACGTATTATTCTGAATCTATAAACATTTCGAAAGACTGACAAGATCTCAAAAGTTTGGCTTGAAGAGGAGGGTCTTCTGCGGGAGGAGGTGCCTGAGGGAGGAGGTCCTCGGTGGCGAGGGGACCGAGGCAGCGACGCGAGGACCGGAAGGAAGGCAGACACCTCGGAGGATGTTCAAGCGGAACCGCAGCGGCAGGAGTCATGTCCTAGACGCCACTCGTCAGGATGAAGAGGCCGCCGCTGCCCTGAGCAAACGGCGGCGTCTCGAGAGCAAATCTGGAAAGTAAATGATTCGGTGCCATTGCCTCCCGGGGACGTGTCTCTGGGCTTAATGACTCCTCTCCCCCTCCTTCCTCTCCTTCCTCTCCGCTTCCTCGTGCGTGCTAGGTGGTTAGCGGAGGATCTCTCGGGCCGGGGCCTTTATCCCGCTCTCATCCTCGGCGCGCACGACTCCTCCTCACAGGCATCCTTCCTTATTCCTCCTTGCGTGCACGGCTCTCCTCCCTCGCCAAACCTTCTTTCCCCTTGCAGTGTTTAGCTTTCTCCCTTTATCGCACGCCCCTTGTATATATCATCCATGCTTTTATATCACAGAGAGACGTCTTAGCATCCATCCCTCATCTCTCGGATCTTCTTCAAATCTCGAGCACATTTTCTCTCATCTTCATTTTTGTTCTTGGTCTGTCTCTTTTGATTGTTGCTATTCTCTCGTCTTTTCAATGGTTTGTTTTTGTCTTTCTTGCTTCTTGTGTGTTTCCCTTGGGTGCATATTCCGCAAAAGGGCCCCAGGTTACGTTCGAAATCATGGTGATTACTGGAAGAAAATCGCGCGTTTTTGCTAAAAAGAATTCCCATCGTGTGGAATTTCAAATTCGTATAAGGTTACATACCACAACCTTTGACGGTACGGCACTCATGATAAGTGAAACTGATTTTGTTCTATCTTTATCTCACGTTTTTGTCTTTCTTGTGTTACCGTCATCCGAGCTCAGTGTGTCGCATACCTCGCCGTCCGAAGGTCAGCGCTGCTCGTCGGTCAGCCGTCTGGAGAGGAGGCCAGAAGCGCATCGGAACTTTCGATTCCGCCCACGCCCTTCCGAGCAGCAGAAGGGCCCCTCGCCGTCGGACTGCACAGGCGCACGGCATGCGACCCAGCAGGACAGCCGGCCGAGAGGAAGCGAATCGCGCAGGAGGTCTGGCGAGGGAGCGGGCAGCGCTGGCCGGGAGGAAATGCCACGTGTCGGGCCGCGCGGATCGGATAGTCCTCCCGTACCTTGGTTATGGGCTTTTCGTGTTGCGGTCGTGTGCGGTCGCGGGCCTGTTGTTACGGCGCGATAGCTTTCAGTTGCAGCTCAATAGATTAGCAGCAGCTGAAAGTTTGCTTGTGCAACACACACTCACGGATGCCCGTACGTGCACGCATATACACGCGTTCATAGACACTCTCTCACTCGCTCACTCACACACACACACACACACACACACACACACACACACACACACACACACACACACACACACACACACACACACACACACACACACACACACACACACACACACACACACAAACACACACACACACCTCCAATCATAACCACTTACATTTACTCTCACACACATACGTACACATACAAACCCCTATGTTTGTATATATGGGAGGAGGGTTCACAGGATTCCCAAGTTTGTCGCGTTGAATGTCACGACTGAAAATAGCAGCGGGAAATGACGTCACTGCGGTCCGAGTATGCCCATCGGGTTCTTTGTGAGGCGGTCGTGTGCGCCGATCAGGAGACCCGCAGGAAACGCGTCACGGCCGAGCCCCGCGCAGGCTGAGCAGACGGAGGCAGGGAAGTCCTTCAGGAGGCGACTTAGACAAAGGGCGCCGCCGGGGAGGTCTGGAAAGGAAAGGCTTGTGTTAGGAGGGACAAGATTCCCTACAGGTGACAGTGATTAAATCCTAGACGAGGCTAAGGAGAGACAGGGCAGTGTATCAGGGACAGGTATGGCCAGGTACTAGGTCAGGGGTACCATTAGGGAACATGTACGGTTCAGCCGCCTTCAGGATGAGTGGGTAGAGACTAAGGGCGCGGGCTGAGGGATTCCGGGGATCAGATATGGCCAGTTTAAAAGGGACTAAATAGGACTGAGAATTAAGTGTTGGAATGCGTGAGGTATGGGCCACAATAACCCGCGCTATCTCTCTCTCTCTCTTTTTCTCTCTTTCTCATTCCATCCCTACCTCCCTCTCCCCCTTCCCTCCCCCCTCCCCCCCTTCCCCTCTCTTTCCCTCCCATCACTCCCCCTTCCCCTCCTTCCCTCCACTACCTCACCCCCCTTTCCCTCCACTACATCACACCCCTTTCCCTCCACTACATCACCCCCCCTTTCCCTCCACTACCTCACCCCCCCTTTCCCTCCACTACCTCACCCCCCTTTCCCTCCACTACCTCACCCCCCTTTCCCTCCATGCCTCCTCCCCTCTCTCAGTATGATTGAGAGAATATTTTTCGAAGTCTTTCAAGGTGTTGGATCTACAGGATCAGTTGCAATCATTCTGAAGCAGGCGCGAGCTACACTCTCTCGTGGGGTCAGTGCCAAGCCTCAGGCACCCGCTTGAAGCTAAGCAAGGCAGAGTCCAAGTTACACCCAACACGTTTCTTCCCAGACAGATAGGTCCTATGCATATCACTCTCTCCTCTATATGCCCCTCTTTCTCTCCTTTCTCTCATCGTTCTCGGGGCTTTATCGCTCTTTCTTCCATAACCTACCTACCTCTCTCTCTCTGTCTCTCTCTCTCTCTCTCTCTCTCTCTCTCTCTCTCTCTCTCTCTCTCTCTCTCTCTCTCTCTCTCTCTCTCTCTCTCTCTCTCTCCCTCCCTCCCTCCCTCCTCCCTTCTCCCTTCTCTTTCTCGGCTGTTTATCACTCTCTCCTCCATAGCCTCACTCCTCTCCCTTTTCTTTCTCCCTTCGATTCCGCTAGCATTCCGTCCACCAGGAAACCGCCCCTTATTCTGTTACGAAAACATTACAACCTTTTATTTACACTCGGTGCACTACCGCCGACTATACGCAAAAAAAGATAAAATGTAGGTTTCCCTTCTCAGACAAATAGGCCTTATGTATATCACTCTCTCCTCCTTAGTCTATGTCTCTCCACTCTCTATTCTTTCTCGGGCCCTTATCACTCTCTTACTCTTCTCTCTCTCTTCTTCTCCCTTCTCTCTCTCTCTCTTCCTTTCCCTTCTCTCTCTCTCTTCCTTTCCCTTCTCTCTCTCTTCCTCTCCCTTCTCTCTCTCATCCTATCCCTTCTCTCTCTCTTCCTCTCCCTCTCTCTCTCTTCCTTTCCCTTCTCTCTCTCTTCCTCTCCCTTCTCTCTTTCTTCCTTCGAATCCCCCTAGTATTCCGCCCACAAGGAAACCGCCCCTAATTCTGTCAGGAAAAAAAAAACATTTGGACATTGTGCACATACAAAAGCAGCGACGTCCAGCGAGCAGAGACCGCCCGCGTGACTCGAGAGCGCGCCCGCCACCTGCAATACATCCAGTGTGCCGGCCGGATTTGGCTCCACCCTGCAACAAGGCCCAGTTAGTGCTAAGCCAACACGGCAGTCCAGTGAGCCGATGTTGTTGTGCAGTTGCTATGTATGCTTCACCCTTAAGAGCGAGTGGTCAGGATCATCGTCACAGGATTATTAGTGTCCCGGTCTTCGGAACTTGACACTGTCTTGGACCAAGGCATAAAACATGCATTTTTACCACTCGGTCACTTCACGATTCTCTCTCTCTCTCTCTCTCTCTCTCTCTCTCTCTCTCTCTCTCTCTCTCTCTCTCTCTCTCTCTCTCTCTCTCTCTCTCTCTCTCTCTCTCTCTCTCTCTCTCTCCTTCTCTCTCTCTCCTCTCCCTCTGCTTCTGTCGCTCTCCTTCTCTCCCTCTCCTTCTCTCCCTCTTCCTCCCTCCGTCTCTCTCTCTCTCTCCTTCCTCCCTCCATCTCCCTCTCTCTCTCTCTTCTATCCCTCCATCTCCCTCTCCCTTTCCCTCTCCCCCCCCTTCTCTCTCTCTCTCTCTCTCTCTCTCTCTCTCTCTCTCTCTCTCTCTCTCTCTCTCTCTCTCTCTCTCTCTCTCTCTCTCTCTCTCTCCTCTCTCCCTCTCCCTCTCCTCTCTCTCTCCCTCTCCCTTCTCTCTCCCTCTCTTCCTCCCTCCTCCTCCCTCCGTCTCTCTCTCTCCCTCTCTCCCTCTTTCCCCTCTCTCCATCCCTCCATCTCCTCTCTCCCTTTCCTCTCCCCCCCTCTCTCTCTCTCTCTCTCTCTCTCTCTCTCTCTCTCTCTCTCTCTCTCTCTCTCTCTCTCTCTCTCTCTCTCTGCTCGATCTGGCTCTCTCTCTCTCTCCCTCTCCCTCTCCCTCTTGGCCTGACTCGATCTTGGCCTTCTCTCTCCTCCTCGATGTTGGCAGTCTCAGTGTTGGCCTGACCTCCTCTTGGCCTCCTCCTCCCTCCGTCTCTCTCTCTCCCTCCCTCCCTGTTGGCAGTCTCCCTCTTTCCCTCTCTCCATCCCTCAGTCTCCTCTCTCTCTCCCCTTTCCTCCCTTCCCTCTCACCCCCTCTCTCTCTCTCTCTCTCTCTCTCTCTCTCTCTCTCTCTCTCTCTCTCTCTCTCTCTCTCTCTCTCTCTCTCTCTCTCTCTCTCTCTCTCTCTCTCCTTCTCTCCCTCTTCCTCCTGGCCTCCTCCCTCCGTCTCTCTCCCTTCCCTCCCTCCCTCTCTCCCTCTTTCCCTCTCTCCATCCCTCCATCTCCCTCCCCCTCTCTCTCTCCCTTTCCCTCTCCCCCTCCCCCCCTCTCTTTCTCTCCCTCTCTCTCTCTCTCTCTCTTTCTCTCTCTCTCTCTCTCTCTCTCTCTCTCTCTCTCTGCAGTTTCGCTCCTAACCACAAGAGGCAAGTCATATAGACCAATACGGCAGGTTGCAAATTCCTATAGCTAACCTAATCGCAAGAACCGGAGCGGAGGTCAGAGGTCATGCAGCAAGACGTGAGGGGTCAGTGTTTGGGAAAGGTCCGTCTCTTGTTATGGGCGCAGAGCAGTCTTGGCGATGTTGGCAGTCTCTCTGTTGGCCTGACTCGATGTTGGCAGTCTCTGTGTTGGCCTGACTTAATGTTGGCCTGACTCGATGTTGGCAGTCTCTGTGTTGGCCTGACTTAATGTTGGCCTGACTCGATGTTGGCAGTCTCTCTGTTGGCCTGACTCGATGTTGGCAGTCTCTGTGTTGGCCTGACTTAATGTTGGCCTGACTCGATGTTGGCAGTCTCTCTGTTGGCCTGACTCGATGTTGGCAGTCGGTGTTGGCCTGACGATGTTTTCTGACTCATGGCAACTAGCGTGTCCATCAACAACCGCGGTTCGTTGTTGCCTGTGCAATTTACACTCCTCTTTTTCTGTGCAAGTCCCTCGTGTACACTCATTCGGCATCTGCATTGCATTCAGGTATTTAGCTCGTTACCACGTGCGCATCCTGTCCAGCAGGGAGCGAGAGAGAGAGGGGGGGGGGGGTCACAGAGCGGAGGATGGGAGTGACGGAGAAAGATAGCACAGAGCGGGGGAGGAGAGAGAAAGAGAAAGAGGGAGAGAGCCAGCGAGCACGTGAGTATATATCGGCCATTGCATCATCCATGTATAATTAATATAATTTCCATTATTATCGTTACTGCTTTGTCTCTCTCTCTCTCTCTCTCTCTCTCTCTCTCTCTCTCTCTCTCTCTCTCTCTCTCTCTCTCTCTCTCTCTCTCTCTCTCTCTCTCTCTCTCTCTCTCTTCAAATGCACAGCGTACCAATTACCGTTCTTTGCAAACTAAGGGAGTCCATGCAATCATACCTTAGTAATGGACAGGAGGATATTGCAGATTCTAATTGCTTTTTAATGAACTGTGTACGAGTCTTATGCTGATGTAGTCTGAGTATCGCACGAGGTCAGTATACCGCTCAGAATAGGGGCAAGAGGGTATACTGAAGGAAGGGTGTAGAGTAGTGGCAAGCAGTGTATGATGCAAGGGGAAGGGAGGTCATACTGATGAAGGAACCGAATATGAGTTGACTGACTGATCACCAATGGGTCACTTCGTCCCCTCCTCTGCCGCTGCCTCGCCCCTCTCCTTGCCATTTCTCCTTCCGTCGGGCTTTTTCCTTCCCCGTCCTCTTCTCTTTGCCTATCTCCATTCACTTCTATCCCCTTCCCTTCTTCCTTCTTTTTTTTCTATCCCCAACCCGTTTTCCTTATCCTTCCTTGTCTCTTTCGTCCTCCCTATCCCCATCCCCTTCCTCTTCCTCATTCCCTTTCTCTTCCCCATTCCTTTCTCCGTTCCTATCCCCTTCCTCTCTCTCATTCCCTTTCCCTTCCCCTTCCCATCCCTTATCCTTCTCCTCCTCCTCCTGCCCCTTCCTCATTCCCTTTCCTCCCCATCCCCTATCCTTCTCCTTTCCTCCCCCTTCCTCATTCCCTTCTTCCCATCCCCTACCCTTCCTCTTCCCCTTCTCATCCCCAATCCTTCTGCTTCTCCTTCCCCTTCTCCTTCCTCATTCCCTTCTTCCCATCCCCTATCCTTCTCCATTTTCCTCCCCCTTCCACACTCCTTTCTTCCCGTTCCCTATCCTCCTCCTCCTCCTTCCCCCTTCCCATTCTAAACCCTTCTCCTTCTCCTCCCCTTCCTCATTCCCTTCTTCCCATCCCCCCTATCCTTCTCCTTTTCCTCCCCCTTCCACACTCCCTTCTTCCCGTTCCCTATCCTCCTCCTCCTCCTTCCCCTTCCCATTCTAAATCCTTCTCCTTCTCCTCCCCCTTCCTCATTCCCTTCTTCCCATCCCCTATCCTTCTCCTTTTCCTCCCCCTTCCACACTCCCTTTTTATCCCCCCCTTCAACCCCATCCCCAACCGTAGCAGTTCGGCCTCGCTTCTCCCTCGCGGCTGTGGCGGAGAATCTGTTAAAGGAATTTCTTATGCAAATTCCATTGAACGTGAAGATGGAAATGTCTCATCTCTATGTGTCATTTCTTCCAATGTTTCGGAATCGTAGGGAATGTTTTTTTTTTTTATCATTCTAGGGTGTATTTCCATTAAATGATAAGGAATATGATGTTTCGGAATCATGAAAATGTTTGTTTTTTTATCATTCTAGGGTGTTCTTTCTGTTAAATGATAAGGAATATGTTTCGGAATCATGAAAATGTTTTTTTTTTTATCATTCTGGAATGTTATTTCTATTAAATGATAAGGAATATGTTTCGGAATCATGAAAATGTTATTTTTTATCATTCTAGGGTGTTGTTTCTATTAAATAATGACGAATACGATGTGTTTCGTATGTTTGTTGTAGCTGCAGTCGCGGTGTTAAAAGTGCTGTCCGGGATCCCGTGGTTGCCGTCCTGTCTTCGTTTACCCTTTTCGTTATTTGCATACTGCCCCTTTCTCTCTCTCTCTCTCTCTCTCTCTCTCTCTCTCCTATCTCTCTCTCTCTCTCCTATCTCTCTCTCTCTCCTATCTCTCTCTCTCTCTCTCTCTCTTCTCTCTCTCTCTCTCCTCTTCCTCTCTCTATCTCTTTCTCTCTTTCTCTGTCTTTTTCTCGTTCTTTCGATCTCGCTCTCTTTCTTTTTCTCTCTTTCTTTTTCTCTGTCTCTGTCTTTCTCTGTCTCTCTCTCTCTCTGTCTCTCTCTCTCTCTCTCTCTGTCTCTCTCTCTCTCTCTCTGTCTCTCTCTCTCTCTCTCTCTCTCTCTCTCTCTCTCTCTCTCTCTCTCTCTCTCTCTCTCTCTCTCTCTCTCTCTCTCTCTCTCTCTCTCTCTCTCTCTCTCTCTCTCTCTCTCTCTCTCTCTCTCTCTCTCTCTCTCTCTCTCTCTCTCTCTCTCTCTCTTTCTCTCTCTCTCTTTCTCTCTCTCTCTCTTTTCCTCTCTCTCTCTCTTTTACTCTCTCTCTCTCTCTTTTCTTCTCTCTCTCTCTCTTCCTCTTTCTCTCTCTGTCTTCATCTCTCTCTCTCTCTCTCTCTCTCTCTCTCTCTCTCTCTCTCTCACTCACATTCTCTCTCTCTCTCTTTTCTTCTCTCTCTCTCTCTCTTTTCCTCTTTCTCTCTCTCTCTTCCTCTTTCTTTCTCTCTCTCTCTTTTTCTGTGTCTCTTTCTTTCTTTCTTTCTTTTTCTCTCTCTCTTTCTTATTCTCTCTGTTTCTTTTCCTCTCTCTCTCTTACTTTTTTTTCTCTCTCTTTCTTTCTTTGTCTTTCTCTCTTTCTTTTTTCCTCCCCTCCTCCCTCAGGCAGTCATTCTATCAATCCCCTCCTTCCCTCTCCCTCTCCTTCCCTCTTTCTCATCTTCTCCATCTTCCTCTCCTTCTCCATCTCCCTCTTCCTCTCCGTTACGCTCACACCAACACCCAAATGCACACGGACACACACACGCACACGCACCAGCAGCAGACAAAGAAGAAGTCGTTGTGTGAATATTAACGCAGCCAGCTTTAACCAGGTTCTCATTGGCAGCTCTCGCGTAACGCCGGAAAAAGCCCCGTATGCACCAGCGTAACAAACAAACGGAACCGCGTCGATATCTTGTAGTTTTACTGATTTGTTTTTATTTATTTATTCATCTATGTATTTATTTTTTATTTATTCTGCTCGGTAGGTGGAAAAAGTGAGTGCAGCCTTGAGTGCGTCTTTTTCCGGGGCGTTCTGTCGCTGAAGGCCAGGACGCTTGTGCACCGAGGCGGACGTGTTAGCTCTCGAGTTCCTGGGAGTGCGGGGCAGCGGTTGGGCACTCGAGACGTATCTCAGCGTGGCGTGCGGATATACCCCTCGCGAAAACGGGGCATTGACCTGCGTCCGGCGCGGTTTTGGGGGTAAATATGAGGGCTGATTAAGAGACATCGTGCTGTTCTAGGAGAGGAGAGCCACGCCCAAATTTTCACTCGGGAACGTCACTCCTTCAGCTGAGGATCATTAATAACCGAGGCAGTGATTAGGAGATGGGGGCCTCATCGGAGGGATGCCTTGCAATCTTCCTCCTCATTTTCCTCCTTATCCTCATTATACTCCTTTTTTTCTTTCCTCCTCATCCTCATTATCCTTCTTTTTTTCACACCTTTCCTCCCTCTTTCTGCTGGTCCTCGTCATCTCTTTCTGCTTCTCATCTACGCCATCTTTCGCTTTCTCCTTTTTTTCACCTCCCACCTCATTCTCTCTTTTTTCCACCCCTCTCTCTCCTTGGTAATATCGCCTTCCTATCTCTCCTCCTCCTCCTCCTCCTTTGTACCTCCTCCTCCTCTTTACCCCCCCCTCCTCCTCTTTACCCCCTCCTCCCCCTCTCTACCCCCTCCTCCTCTCTACCTACTCTTCTCTACCCCTTTCCTCCTTTCTACCCCTTCCACTTCCTCCTCCTTTTCGACTACCTTCTCTATCTATTATTGCCTCCTTCCGTGTTGCTCATTTTCCTCGTCCTCCTCTTAACCACCCACCTTTACAACTACCCAATTCTCCTCTCCTCTCCTTTCCTCCACAACCACTTGGTGTTCCTTGCCCCCCCCCCCCCCCCCCCCCACGCACACGCACACTCCACCAACCTCTTATCTTCTCCTTATCGCTAGTCATCGCCACCTCATGCTGGTTATCTTGAGCAATACAAACGTCTCCTTAGCTCCGTGTCTTCTTTTCCTTGTTCGCTCCTCCTCCCTCTTCTCCCTTCCTGCTTCTCTCTCCCTTTTTCCCTTCCCGCTTCCTTCTCCCTTTCTCCCTTCCTTACACATTCCTCCCCTTCTGTCTTCCCTCCACATTCTTCCCCTCTCCCTTTACTTTACTCCCTTCTGTCTACTCCCTTCCCTCATCATTCGTTCGCTTCTCCCGCCCGTTTTTTCCCTACTGCGTTCCCTCTCCCCTTGTCCACACCCCCTTTCCCCTTCCATCTCTTTTCTCCCCTCCCCTTTCTCTCCTCACCCTTCTCCCTTCTCCCCTTTTCCCTTTCCTCTTCCCTTCACCCTCTTCTCTCCCCTTCTCCCTCTTCTCTCCCCTTCTCCCTTTCCTTTCCCATTCTCCCTTCCTCCTTCTCCCTTCCGTCTCCCCTCTTCCCACCTCTCCCTTCCCTCTCCCCCCCCCCTCCCCAGGTTCGCCAAGTCCTCCTTGAGTTAGAGTTGCCACGCCGTCATTTGCTATTTAAAGTAGGGTTCTAAGTAGAGGCTTTTCAGGTGTCCCGCTAGGAGAACCCGGGGGGGGGGGCAGGTGGGAGTGGATAGGGAACGAGCAGGGGAAGGGAGGGGAGGGAGA